>NW_009734580.1:54843-61926 GCF_000703405.1 Apaloderma vittatum | reverse complement strand
CGGCATGAGCCTCCCTTATCCGCACGAACTAGGACGAGAAGGAGGAGGACAGAAGAGGAAATCCACTGCAAACACTCACCTTCTTCCTCCTGTGTAGGAGGGAGCGTGCAGAGAGTCGACACACCAGCTAATTTTTCTTCTGATACAACGCCAATTGCTGCACTGGAGCTGCTCCTGGGATGAATTTGGCCAGGTGTTTACATGAATTATTATTATGCATTAAGATTATCTTGTGGTTAAAACACAGGAGCGGGAAGTGAGCGATATGTTCCTGGCTCTGCCACCGACTCTGAGCATGGCCCTGGGCAACTCACTTTCCCCCATTACTTTCCGGAAATATATTTTCAAGTGAACA
This sequence comes from Apaloderma vittatum, assembly GCF_000703405.1. NCBI lineage: Eukaryota > Metazoa > Chordata > Aves > Trogoniformes > Trogonidae > Apaloderma > Apaloderma vittatum. Next base: position 61,571 of record NW_009734580.1, on the reverse strand, counting down.
AACACTCGCATTGAAATGAGGGAAAATGACACAGATTAGGAACATCTGCATAAATACCTGATCAACATCCAAATCCTACTGAGAAACAACAAAACAATGATCTCAAAGTTCATCGAGAGCTGCTTTTGTTTCTTTTATTTGCTAATATCTTTGTGAATAGGGCTCGGTTTAAATGTTGCAGCGATCGCTGGGGGCCTAAATTTTCAACTCATTCATATTCCGTCGGGGAGACTGTGGAAAAGGAACGGGCAGGGATACTCACAAGCGAGACATTTTCCCATCTAAAACGTCAGAGAAATAGGGCTGGAAATGTTACAGAAGCAAAGAAGAAAAGGCTTTGCAGTGAAAAGAGACGATGCAACGAAAATATCAGGTTCCTTGTGGTGGTCTGGCTATTTCATACCGCTCACGCAGCCTGGGGAGCTCTTGCTTTTTTGGGGAGGGAAGCTCTGAAGCTGGTAGAGGGGACCCCAGCCCTCCTGCCCTGTCCTGGTCACCCTCGCCTCGTGTGACAAACAGCGGGGCAGCAACTGGGAGAGACGAAGGGGATCCCCGCTGGTCCTGCCTGGGGATCCCGGCGCGAAGCGGGGCTCAGGCTCACGGCGGCCGGTCGGTTGTTCCCATGGGGGCTGAAAGGGGCTTGTTTCTGCCGTTCCAAATCTGACAACTTTTACATCAAATAAAGGGCACGGGTTGCTTTTCAAAGAAGACCAAAAAAAATAAAAATCAAACCCAACTATTTTAATTGACTCTCCCTTAGGGGAGGGAGGAGAGATGATGCAATTATCCGAGGGAGGTGGGGAGAGGGGTAGGAGCATGAACTGGATCCAGTTTTGTGAACCAAATGGTTGAGAACGTCCTCAGACCTCCTACTCCACGGGCTTAACGCAGCTCCAGGAGAAGGGTGCACCCTTTGCAACTTTCCCTTCCCTGCCGTGATTTATGGTGATCCCTCCACAAGCCCTGTACTACTCTCGGCGTATTTTCTTGCTCAGCCAGGGCATCCTTTAATTATCCTGTTTGTAAATTTGCAATTAATTAATTAGCCCGTGTCTGAAAGGGCTTAGAAAACGTAAGTGTGGCTGAGTATTGTTAACTGTCAAGTTCAATTATTATCATTAAATATTTATCTAGCATTGCAACTAGTGGCTGGCATTTTAGAGAGATGAAGAAAGATACTGTGCCTGCCTGGAAGGCCTTGTCATCCAAATTAGACAAAGGGAGAACACGGAGATTGACAAAAGAAAAGGACCAATATGGAAAGGATTGAGACACCATAAATAAAGACAGTTGTGAGTCATATTATAAGCAAATACCTCTAAGCAGAAGGATGAAGAGAAGCAGAAGAAGAGCACGGACACCAGTTAGATCACACCTGTCAAGACGCTGCTTTTCAGTAAATTCGGCAGCGGTGGGAGGACCCCCCCGTGGAAGCTCCGACACCTGACACTGCCTCTTCCCAGGACATTTTTGAAATCCAGGGCCAGGCTCAGGGCAGCACATTTTGCTCTGAACTCCCTGCAGGTAAATGCAGCGCCCCAAATCCTCTCCCACCCTTTTGCTCCAGACCTGGGGCAGCAGCCGGTTGCCCCGAGGGGCTCCTGGAGCGAGGGGGACATTGAGGCTTTGCAGCAGCACAAGCACTGAGATGCAGAAAGGCACCGAGATTTTTGCCGGATGCTGCCAAACTAGCAGAGACCCCATTTGGAACTTTCAGGGAAGGGTTAGATCAAAACCGCAGCCCTTCCCTCTCCCCCATGCGACGCACCGGTGCCTTCCCTCGCTGCTGGCCCGGCTCAGTCACAGCTGGGATCTCTGGGCAGGAGGAAGGTGGCTCTGGAAGCCCAATCAAGCTGACCAGGCCCTGCAAGCTTGGGGAGGTTTGCTAATGGGAATGGCCACCGAGGGTGGGGTGCATCCCCTCCCCTGCCCTCCCGGTCCTTCTGCTGGGGAGGATGCTGCGTGCCCGGAGCCCGGCGAGCCGGGGCTGGTGCTGAGCATGGGGAGCACTCCCTGGGTGACACGCTGCCTCCGGGACAGCCTTGCCCAACGATGCCGCGGCGAATGAAAAACAAACAAGAGTCCCGTGCTCTTTATTGCACGTTACGAGGTGACATGGTTATAAAAATACAGGCGGGCAAATTTGCCAAGAAGGGAACAACAGAGGAGTTGGTTTCCTCCACGTGTTCACTTGCTGGCCTTATGCAAATCTCTGTAATATCCATTTCTCTTTCTTTAAAACCTGAAAATAACAGCGCTGCTCATCTGGGCACTGACTGCTGCTCTGCCTGGGTCTTGGTCTTGCTTCACATCTCAGTGATACTACAGAAATCACCCAGGTCTGTTCTGTGCCGTGTGTGCCTGCACTCACAAATTCTGTGCCTAAGACCTGACCCAAACGGGGCCTCAGTGACTTATTCCCAAGAATAAGCAATTTTCCCAGCCTAAGTTTTCCCATCTTGGAAGCTTCTATCCATTTTGGACAAGGAAAGCCAAGTGGAGAACAATCTTCGCTTTTCTGGTCTTTGCTCCAGGTGTCAGTATTAAACTATCTGGGGTGCTGGGAAATCGTACCAAGCGATAAGTAACAGTAACATGAACTGGGTTATAATAATCCTTAATGGTTATCTGGCACTTTATAATTCCAAAGAACTAATCAAACATTAATTAATTCTTTTAATGGCCATCTACATGTTATCTCCTCTCCGGAGATGGGGAAGCTGACAGGAGCGCCTTGCCCAAGGCTGCAGAGCCCGGCGGGAGCAGGGTCAGTGCTACAGCCCGAGGACTTTTGCCTTCAAAGCCGGCCTCTGCCCGCACCGTGTCCCCGCTCCGGTCCCTGCCCGCGTCCACAACGCCGTGACCTGGATTTCTGAGGCACCTCAGGCTGGAGGAACGGGCATGTCGAAATCCAAGGGAAGCACTGTTTACTGGAAGCCAGCCTCCACACGCATGCCACACGGTCGCATGTGGCAGCCTGGTCAGACGTGACGCGTGGTCTACGAGGTCGTTAAAATCCCAGGCTTTGACCAGCTCAGGCAGCCATCAGATGGAAGGAATGCAGGAGCCATCCGGGGCTGAGCTGTGACCGCCAGCATCCCCAAAGTGGGACGACTCCTCTGGATTTAGGGACAAAGGGGGGAAAAAAAAAAAAAACCAAACCAAAAAAAACCCAAAAGCCAACTCAAAATGGGCAAACCAGGCTCACAAAATCTGCTGCCAGCGAGTTCTCGCAGGGTTTCTCCTGCCCCACCACTGCCCGCAGGAGGAGCAGTGGACGGCGTTTCCTTAAATACTTTCTGCGTTCTGGGGGGGATCCAAATCCCAGCAAACCGACTGCCTGGCGAGGCTCCACGTGTTTGCATCGCGCTGCACCAGAGCTGGCCCAGGGCTCCAGTGGGCTAAAATTCGGGCTGGCTGGCTCCTCGTCTGCAGCAAACTCCTCTAAAGCTCATTCAGGTCTATCTCTAGTGTGTTACATTTTTTTTCCAACCAGCAACTACAATACAGACAATCCCACAGACAGTAAATGTGATTACACAGAACCCGGCTGTGTCTCTGCGGTTTTCTCTCACTACCAGGCTTGTCGACATGGAGCCACTCCGGAAAATTAATTCAAATTAATTAAAAGTATGAATTTAAAGTTGATCAGTTAAAGCCCGTTAAACTCATGATTCAGATTTCAGAATTAAAATGGGTTTATTTTAATCTAGTTCAACACACTCTCAAAGTAAATTAAACTAAACCACATTAAAGCTGGTTTAATTCTCAATAAGTATGTTTAATGTGGTTTAATTTATCCACTTTCAAAGTGAATGCAGATTAACCTTCCTCAATGTCCCCAGGTAGACAAACTCTGCTATAGGAAGCAAAGACGCAATTTAAGTCCACCAACAAAACCGATCAAGAGTTTTGATCTGGACTGGGACCAAGCCCTAATTTAAAGCTCTCTCCAAGATACGTCCCTGCTGCAATTTCGGGTTTGGGCTGAATTTTTTTCCGGGCTCCAATGAAGGACCTTGGGGTTGCTGTGCCGAGCTGCAGCCCGCGGTGCCGGGTGGGTTTTGTTCTTGGGGCAGCACAGGCACCCCCGGGAGCTGCGGTGGAAGCATCCCTGCAGGGACAGCCGAGGTGCTGCGGTGCCATCTACAGGGGATAATCCAGCTCAGCACAAGCTCCACAGGGCCAGGCTCGGCTCAGCGCCCCGGCCAAGCGCACCCAAGGAGCTCAGAGTTTGGCACTTGGACTTCTGAGCTCCTTCGTGTAGCCCTTGTGTAGAAGCTTAGGAAAGGAGCTCTTTGAAAATGCAAAGCCTGGGGGGGAAGGATGTTGAGCTCTCCTAGAAACTCAGACCTCAAACCGGTTCAAAGGCATCAGACGGGCAGCCCTGAACACTTCAAGAGCGGAAAAGTCTTCTCCTAGGACATTTTATCAGCATGTCCCATTCTTTCTGAAAAAACATCAGTGATCCTATCCCGCACGATCCACGTCCGCCCTGCTGAGCCGGGAGCCACGCGAACGCCAGCTCTATTTCTGACGTGAAACCTCGCCTGTGGTTTGCTCTGACATCTGAGTCACGAGGAATCAGCTCCTGATCCCTGTGAGGAAGGTGAGGGACCGTGAGGGCACCCTTCCCTCCCCAGATCTCTGCTCAGTGATGGCACCACAGGGTCCTGCAACTGGGAGCAGCGCGGCTGAGGGCTTGGAAAGTGAAGTCCGGGGGTTAGTCCCTCCTTACATTCAGGCTGGGCTTAGTGCCAGGGTGCTTTCTATGCACACGAGATTCACAGCGATTTTGTGCCAGTGTATACTTAACCCCACACATAAATAATAGCTCTGCATTCGGTAGGTAATGCCATTAATTGCCCTCACATTACCTTTCCCTTTCAGGCTGCACAGAAGGAATCCCAGAAGGGGAATGTCAGCCTCGTGTCAGCGCAGAATTGGAGCTGTCCCCTGAGCTGCACACATCCTGACCTGAAGAGGAGCTCTGACGACGTTATAACTCCACAGATGTTATCCAGCTACAGGCTTATCACCCTCAGCTGGTTTTTGGAGCACGTGGCTGCACGCTGGCTTGAGCTCTGCCTCTGATCGGGTCCCGTCCCACATAAACCTTCCTTGCCGGGGCACAGCAAGCCCATGCAGACCATGTATTCCCTTGCACACTTATATAATTTCTGCCATCCTGCCCTACCTCAGACACGCAGCTTAGACTTTGCACGACTTCAGGCACCCAGCCCTTCTCTCCCAAGCCCTTCCTTATTGCCGTCCACCCCACAGGGGAGCCGGGACATCTCCCCTTCCCTGTCTTTTCCTTTGACAGATTGCGGCACCAGGACTCCCACAGCTACCCTGTAGCTCTGATGTCTGGGAAATCAGTTTCAGCCCCCAAACACGGACTTCTCTGCCTGATTCAGCCCTGGCAGCTGCAAGTCTGCCCACCACAGCAAGGCCAAGAAGGATGGAGGACAGGGAGAAGAGGTAGCCCAGGGTATCCACTTCTCAGGGGCTTCACTGAGGCTGGATTTGTGGGCTGCTGAGTAATTAGGAGAGAAGATCTTTATCAGTTAGGATTGGGGCTGGCTGGCAGTTCCCACTATTGATGTTACAGCAAGGTGGTTTAGGGTGGGTGAGAGGAAAGAGAAAAACAACTCTGATTTCTGTAGTCAGTGCTGGAGGGTCCTGTCACCCTCTTGCCAGTCCCCTCGGCTGAGCAAGGCTCAGCCCTCACCCTCCATGGTTTTGGCACCGGGGAAATGTCTCCCTGCACCCCCTTGGGAGCCCTGCGTCCCCCTCCTCCAGACTGGGAAGGCAGCATAGCACCGGGATGTGTCACTGACCCGGAGAGATACGCCAACGTGTAGGTGTCACGAGAGACACACGGACCGGGACACACACGGAGACACATGGCTCTGAGCAGAATCGCGTGTGACAAACCCAGCGAGAGCACCGCAAAGGGAAGGGATGTGTACATAGCACAGAGAGCTTTTACAGCCAACCCTGTTGTTCTGCCACGTGTTATGTTTAGTGGTTTGACTCCCGGCTTTACTCCTTCCCTGCTCCTCTGAATTGCTCTGCCCCATCCCCACTGCAAGCCACCCGGCTGAGCCAGGGACAGGAGTAGGGGTTCAGGTGACATCTAGGGGGTAACCCAGATCTTTGAAGGGCTCCGCTCGGCTCGGGCTCTCCTGCTCAGCCCCTGCAGGGCTGGTTTCTCTCTTGAGTTCACATTCACTCCCGGCCTCGCCAGTCCTCTCTGGGCAACATCACGCGCTCCGCTGCCCGCTGCCAAGCACAGACCTGCCCAGGTCAGCCTCCCTCGGCGGTGCAGCACCTGCTTTGCTCTTCACGCTGTCTTACTCCCACCTTACCTCTGCTCCTCCCCTCCCCTAGACAGGGCAATACAGCCATGGGTGAGGGTTTAAGGAGAGCTGTGATCTCCTCCCACCTCCTGTTAGTAGGTGGATGATCGTGATGCTAACGATATGCTGCTTTCTGTCCCCATTTCCCTATCTGCGCAATGGAAATCGCATGCAAGGGCTGGGCTGGGTTGTTATTCTTCACTCTGGCTCTTTACAGGACGGTGCCCAAACCCCAGCAGTCTTCCAGCCCTCGACCATACGGCCTTTAATATCACCCAAACCATTTGCTAAGTTTTGTCATACCCCTTCCTCCTCCCCAACCAGCCTCAGCAATGCCACCAGCTGCATTGCCCCATGGACCCC
>NW_009734580.1:53580-54827 GCF_000703405.1 Apaloderma vittatum | reverse complement strand
CCCAGCCGCTCTGCCGCCTGCTCCAAGCTGTGCAAGCACCTCGCGTCCACCAGCGCCTCGCGTCCACCCTGGCCTGGGGCAGCTGACATGCTGCTCCTCATTCCAGCAGGATGAAGAGGTTTGCAAGTTTCCATGGCCTGACCTTGCATCACCATCAGGGAATTTCTCTCGGGCACTTTGCTGGGAGCAGTAAATCAGTTGCTGGTGGTAACCTGATACACGGTTTCATACCTTTCTATCTGCCCGGCAAGGCGCGCTGCTGATGCGGTCACGTAGAAACTGCCTTTCTCTTACGCACAAACCAGCCCTAAACCAGCGCAGGAGCAGCCTGGCACGAAAGGGACTGGTTTCGCACAGCGCTGTGCACCCGCGGGCTCCAGCACGGGCTGGAAACGCTCTGTCAGCACTTGTGAGCCTGGGGCTTGCCAGGAGTCCCAGTAAACTCCACCTCTGAGCCCCATCTCCCTGCAAACAAGGAGGAGAAGACAGCCAGGCTGCCCCCCAAACACCAGCCTGGGACTCGGTCTCTTCCTCCACGCTCTCCCACCGCCCTGCTGGAGATGTGGTCTACCTGGGAGGGCTGCGGCAGGGGAGAGGGAGCCCAGGGCTCCCGGCTGGCTCCGTGGAGGAGCCTGCCCCAGCTCTCCAAGGGAGGTGAGAGCCAGATCAGCTGCATTCCAGGGCACGAGGTGCCCTGTGAAGTGGGAAGGCCCCGGGCCAGACCGCTCCTAAATCCTGAAGGTGCCAGAGTGGTGTGGGTTGGAAGAACAGGTCGGGGCTGCCGCCCGAACGGGAGCGTGAGGACAGTCTGTTTGTGCGAGGTTGCACAGAGCAGCCGGCTCCGCGGTGGGGAAAGAGGGGGGCGTGCGGGGGAGGAGGCGAGGGGAGCTGCGGGTGTAGGAGCTCCTCCCTCGGATGTCACCTCGGTCTCCTGGCGATGCAAGGCTGGGATGAGCCACGGGGATTCGGGAGGGAGCAGGACGAGTGATGCAAAGGACTTGTGCTCTTGGCAGGGGACGTCCACGCTCCGATCCATGTGGGCACCAGCTGGGAGGCACACGGTGATGCCGGCGCAAGGCTAAGCTGGCCTGGCTGTGTTTATTCCATCTTGGTACCACTTATCTGGCTTTGGAGTTGAAGTGACTTTGAGTCTGGCATGTTTGGAAACGACCACGGAGGCACGAAGTTGTGGAGACCCGTCTCCGCGTAGGATGCACCAACGGCCCGAGAGTTGGGGCGGGGGAATG
>NW_009734580.1:35771-53462 GCF_000703405.1 Apaloderma vittatum | reverse complement strand
ACCCCGTAATTGCCCCAGCACCCGGTGCCGCTGCCGCGCCAGCCCGAGCAGCCAGCATCTCGCCACACCATCGCACACGCGTGCACGCAAGTATTTATGGAGAAGATTTCGTGTTTCTTTACCAACAAACTTGAAAGCGTTTGGGTTTTTTATGTTGTTGTTGTTGTTTTTTTAAAAAAACCCAAAACAACAACAAAAAAGCACCAATAAAACAATCCCTTCCAGCCAACTCGCAGCATCTGGGAGCGATGCTGCTCTGGCCGGAGTGGTTAGCCAATTTTTGGGGCCTTGCCAGGGTGTTTCCGTTAGAAGGGGAAACCGATTGCGTGAGTCAGGTGTTTCTTTGGTACAATTCTGGTTATTTACAGAGCTCCCGGAGATGCAGCTGCCTATTTCAGACACTCGGACCTACTTTTTCCAGGTGTGCTACGCCCTCAAAGCACCTCGTGCCCCTGCTCCCTCCTTTGCCCAAATGGACACGATGGTCTCTACGTTCGCCGTATATTTGAGTATAATGTGAGCAACCATGCCACGAGGCTACTGGTTTCAGCCCTGGGACATCCTGTTATTTTGGCGGTTACTCTCTGAAGGGGCAGTTAGTAATTTATTTCATTATCTTCAAATACAAGCTGGCCAGGAGCCCCCTCCACTTTTCTACGCAGGCGTGTATGGGATTCATCTCTTTGCTGGCTGAACAAGAAGGAAAAACATTCTGTGCTGGAGCACAGCCTTCACTGAAAGTTATTTTATTGTCTTTTTCACCTTGAAAAAAAAAACGCAGATTAATTTGAAATCAAAACACTGCTTTGAACCCCCCAAATTTAATTTCATTTCTGATCTTTCTGAAACAAAGCAAACATTTGAACTTCCTCCAGATTCTCCCTCCTGCCTTTTCCAAACCAAACTGCCAAATTCAACCCAAATTCATGAGTAGTTTTGGTCTCTCTTTTGATCATCATGCCCTGAAACATCATTCCTGGTGCATTTTTTTTTTCACCAAAAGAGATCATCATGGTACCAGCAGCATCTCCCAGACTTGCACATCTGCTCTGACACAGCCCAGGGTGGAGAGCTGGTGTGGACCATCACTCCCAGCGCCCGCAGCCTTCCCCTGCAACCAACCAGCCCCAGCACCCTCACCCTACAGGTGAGCCCATCATTCTGACCAGCAAACGACAGAGGTCTGGACAACCCCAACTTTTTAATTCCTCTCCTCAGCAGGATGCTGAAGTCACTCTTCCAAGACGCTTCTTTCTCCTTGAGAATGTTGTTGTACCTGCACTGGACACCCTCTGCCCTGGCTTTGGATGTAAGAGGAGTTTGGCTGATTTCAATGCACGAGGAAGCACACGACATAGCGTTTTGGGAGAAATTTGGTAAAGGGTTTTGATCACGTCTTTCTCGAGACTGAGCTCTCTTCTCTACAGCTTCTCCCTGTGCAACCACAGGGATGCACTTAGAGGGAATTTCTACTTAGAGGGAATTTCTACTTAGAGGGAATTTCCACTTAGAAGGAATTTAACAAACATGGGGAGACAACACCAGGGTGCTATTCCCCAGGAAAAACATTCAGGCTTTGGTGTGAAGTAGAGAACCTGAGTATTTTGTGAAGCGTAAGATTTCTGCATCTTAAGATGAGGCAGAAATCAGGAAGATCATCCTCAATTTCATCTTCTCTGGGGCTCCAGTGCCTCCTAATGAGCCCTGTGCATTGTTTTCATTCTGGTGTTCTCGGTTAAACTTTATCTCCAGCCATGCTTCATTATTATTTATATTAGGATAGTGCCCGGGGGCCTTCACCCAACTCCAAGCCCCGCTGTGCCGAGCACTGCACAGACACGCTCGCAGAGAGAGCCCAGCCCTGCAAGGCTTCCAGCCTCCCTAGACAAAGGAAATATTATTATCCCCATCACCCCCACTTTGAGGAGCAGTCCAGAAAGATCGGGGGAAGTGCCCAGGGTCACGGAGGGTTTCCACCTCCAGCCCATGCTCTGTTGCCTTCAGCTAAATTCCCAAGTGGCCAAATCTGTCGTGACTTCCCTGCGCTGAATGGACGCCACGAGCGAAAAGGAGGTCCTTTGTCTTCTGCTCTACAATGTGGGGCAGCAAAGAGGGGAACGGCAAGGCTCCTCTTTGTCCAAGCACCCCGTCCAAAGCCTGCTAAACTCACTGAGGGAACTCCCTTAATACTGGATCAGGTCTCTTCGATATACCCCGGATAACCCTCACTAACCCCTTCGTGACTCAGTTTCCCCTCCACCACGACACTGGGATCACGTGTGAAGCGCAAGCATTGGTTTTGCTGGTGCCGGCACAGGCAGAGGCAGAGCAAGATGAGATCACCCAAGAATGTCCTGGGAAGAAGAGGACTCCTCCGGGATGTCTTCATCCCCACGAGGAAGGAAGTGGAGGGGGTATAAATCACCACGGCTTCACCTTATCGGAAATCAAAATCTCTGCAGCTGATCCAAGCCCAGACTGCCGTGGGCACCCCTATTGCTTTTCCTGTCAGTTCCCTTGTTGTTAGAAAGGCAAGTACAGAACAGCACATGCAAACAACACAATTAGGATTGTATGTGCTAATAAGAGTTTCAGCACCGTGCGGCTTTAACATGCAGCGATCAGAGATTTTCCCTGGCTCCTCTCCCCGGCGAGTTATTTGCTTAGGCTGCCTCGCTCAGTTGCCTGCGAGCTCTCAGCGCCTCACACTCGCTCCAGCAACATCCTCCACCCCAGCAAGGCCACCTATCGAGGTTCTCCCTACCACGGATGCTCCGGCAAGAGGGAACAAAAACATTGCTCCAGACGCAGACTGAGCTGCACCCTCCGCCCGGATCACCTGATCTCGTCTCGGAGTCTGGGAGGTTCGTTTCCCAAAGGGGCTCCCTCCAACCTGCCCCCAGCCGTGCCAGCAGCTGGCACCTGGCGTCTGTTGGCATCATCCCCGGCAAGATCCGAGCTGGCGGTGGCAAACTGGCAAAGCAGGATCACGTGCAGGCCACGTTCTTTATCACAGCAACCCTGAGCACACGCAGGGCTGGGCTTCTCGTCCTTCTTTTACATGTAGAGGCCACGTTGGGGAAACTGAGGCCCAGAGCAGAGAATAAATATCGTGACGGTGTTACCCAGTGGTTAGAGCACAGCACTCAGGGTAGGCTTCGGCTTTGCCGCTGCCACTCGTGTTGGCCCTGAGCGTGTCACCTCACCCTTTGCAACTCTTTGGCTCCTCGGGGTCGCTTTGAAGCCTGTTGGTGAGTGATGCTGCGTTAGAGCCGAGATGGATGCGAGGAACCTTGTCCTGGTCGCATCCCATTCTTATGCCTCAGCTGCACCCCAGCTGAATTCTTTGGCGTTCAGATCACAAACGGGCACGTAATTAAGATGGACTTGGTCCCTCTGGTTGCTGGGAGCAGATCGACAAGTCGAATTCTCCCCGTTTCCTTGCACTGCTCATTCCCAGCAGCAAGGTGGCTCTGGGCCATGGAAGGCAGAGGTGGAGACTCTATTTTGCTAAGAGGATGCCTAAGGAAGCACAAGAGAAAGGGGTGGAGGCCGTTGGACTCCAGAACAGCGAACTTTATGGACATTCCTGACCAGTTTGGGAGTTGGAGCAATTGCCACCAGGGAATTTCTGCTACCACCGAGCTAGAAGCAGACACAGGCCACATGGCAACACTGCAGCCCCAGGGCCGGCCCCGGGACAGCCGCAAAGGGTCACAGCACCATCTTCTGTCCACCCCAGCAGCAGGGGCTGAGACAGGGTGGTGGTTCCTCTGCTACAACTGAGGGATCTCTGTATCTCCCTGCTGCTCTCAGGAACAAGCAGAAAGATGCTCCACAGAAGTGCTTTGGGTGCAAAGAAGTTCTGTCAGGCTCCCCACTCAAACCAGAGGTGGCACCCGCAGAATCGCCCACCTGCCCGATAACGTAACGCTCTCTCTTTTCCCCAGGGAGCTCATTAGCTGAGTCCAAGCTGGTCTCCAAACCCCTCGCACCCCCCATCAGCTGTGCCTCCTTCTTCTGCCACCCGCCCCCACGTGCAGATGAGGCAGGAGCCAGCTGCGTGACATGGCCGCGTGGCGTCGTGCCCTGTGTCCTCTTAACCCAGCCAGTCCCTCTCCCTTGGGTGGCTCCAGGGTCCGTGCTGACCAACAGGAACCTCCCAGGTGCTGCCTGCAGGGCTGTGGGGCAAGGTCAGGCAGGTGACCCTCCCGAAAGCAAAGTGAGTGACCAAAAACTTCCACCTTCATGGCTGAGATTTTCTACCTTAATTCGTTTAAAACCAAACAAGATCTCCCTCCTCTGGCTGAAATTCTCCCCCACACACACCCATCCATCTGCAAAAACCTTCCCTTGGTGCAGCTGAGTAGAGACATCTCGTGGTGATGAGGAACCCGGCGCTGGGGAGGGGAAGGAAAAATCGTCCTTCAAGCCCGAGAAGTGCAAATAAACCTGTAGGATGGGGAAGACTCTTCCCTCTGGTAGAAAAGGCTGCAGCTCTCCGCAGGAGAAGGCTGCCAGGGATGTTCCCGGGATAAATATTGACAATGAAGATCAGTTTGTGTGATCTGGGTTGATGGTAGCTACAGACCTTGCCAGCACTGCCTGGATTGCCTGCGAGGTGAGGAAAAGCCCGTATCCTCAATTCCTGGATGGTGGGAAGGGGACTGGGAGGCGTTAAGGCACTGTGGAGGGATGTGCCCTATCCAAACCAGCCAGAAAACCTACAACCAAGGCAAAAGCTGCACTCGGGCGGTCAGTGCCCTTCCCGCAGCGCTGCCCTTTCCCTGCAGCGACTCATTGCCCTGCAAAATTCCCCTCCTGCAGCCCTACGTAAACAAGCTCTTGCTCCCATCACCGGGGATGTTCTGCGGCGCAGATTGACCGTGTTGTGCGACACGGGTGCGCGGCGTCCTTCGAGAGCCTCCCTGCACGCAGCCGCCCTGGGACCTGTGCTTGGTGCACTGGGTGGGTAACGGCTAACGAACCGGAGGTGACGCTAGGAAATAGGCTTGGGGTCCAAAATCTGTTAGGAAAGCATAAAGGCCCCGAGTGCTTCCCCTTTTCCACCCGCAGGTGAGCTCTTTCCATCCTGCTCGTGCACCAGCAAGACTCAGCAAAATGTTCGTAATGAATTGTAAGAAACACCGAGGTGCTAGAACTTAAAAAAAAAATAATAACCCCCAACAATTCTAACATTTTTTTGGTAGCATAGGGATGAAACACTTGGCTTTCTTTGCATCTAGTGTCATCGGCATCTCTGTGGCCTGGGCAGCAGCAAAGAGAGCCCGTGGCCGAGAGCTTCATCAGGCACTGCAAACTGTCTTTGTAGGAGCCAGTTGCAATTTTCTAAACTAAAAACTGCAGATCTCGTACTATTGCAGGCTTTGAAATTAGTAAAAGGAGAAGGCATTCCAAATATTTTCCTGCAAGCTCCCCTTTTTCTTCCCAATCATCTCATATTACTTATAAGTATTATTGCAATGACCAAAAGCCCTTATCAGAATATAGATCCCGTTGTTCTAACTGCTGTGTAAACACAGATGAAAAGATAAATTATGCTCAGGGGCCTGAGGGCATCTTTAAAGCATTGCAATTGCTATTATTATTTAAAAACACGGGAGCGGAACTTCAGCTGCTAATAACCAACAACAGTCGAATTCATTTCAGGGCAGTCATGTGCGTTTCCATCTGCTGAGAAGACGAAGCAAAAAACCTCAAGATCTTTTTTTCAGTTCAGAATACGGCATTGGAAGCAGGAACATAAATGATGCAATAATACCAAGAGGTTTTAATTAAAGCTTGTGCCATTATGGCAAATTTTCAAAAAGCAACCATTTGATATTTTATAATTAATCAGGAATTACTTCAAAGCCAGATCTACCTTATTTGCCCCAGATTCCTTTTGCTAAGACCATCCATTATTGAGATTTCCCAAAGCACTCAAAGGGAACACGCGACTTTGACAGCTGGAATTGCCAACCAGTGGCAACACCTGCCTGTTGTAATTTGATTTGTTGCATTTTTCCAGTCACTTGGAAGGTGGAAGTCACGCGGGCAAATTTGCAGTATTTTCCTTTTGCCCAATATCCAGACATTTAGTGCCTGGGCCACACGTGAGCCTGAGCCCTGGATGAGGAGAGAAAAGCAGGGGCCAAGCTGTATAATGAAGACCCCAAAGCCTAGGGGACATTGCCACCGGATGGGTGGACGCAGCACGTGACAGCAGTTTTTGGTAAACAGCCACACTCTGCACCGTGTCCCAGGAAGTAAAATCGAGAAACCAAATTCACTTTTGGTATAAAATTACCTTCAGCTTTTCACAGTGACCCCCAAGAGCGTGGGACACACGGGTGTGCGGGGCTGGCACGACTCTCTGATCTCTCTGACTCGTGTGTTTTCCTGGGCTGCAAATCTCACGCAAAGGCTCACGTGTGGCGAGCTTCCAGTCCCAGCAGGAAATACCACAAGAGCAGCTTTTCCCATCGAGCTTCAGTCCTTTCCTTCTTGGCTCCGGTAGGAAAGCTGCAAAGATGGGCCATTTGGAAGGGCTGGGGCAGCTCGTGGAGAGGCTTGGGTAGGGAGGCATCCACCCTTACTTCAACTCAGGGCCTGACTCTTTCTTTTGCAATTTGTTTTCTTCATGAGTAAAAAAAAAAAAAGCTTTTTTTCCAACCTGTCTGTCTTGTTGCGTAGGAGTCAGTGAGCATCCTTGGGGCAGAGGTCCATCATCCCAAGAGCCGGTGTCACTGCTTTGGGACCGACGGCAGCTCCAAAAGAGAGCACAGCCCCTGCTCTCCTCTCTCCTGCGCTCGCTGGGCATCTGGCAGAGAAGTGCCAGGGGTAAGGGCAGGGGAAATACTGGTTTGGAGGGGGGGGGCAGGTCCCAGGCACAGGAAGACTTTTTAGCAGTAAGCAAGCTCAGCTTTTATGAGACAGTACCTAATCCTGCTGCTGTTCACGAGAAGCAGCCTTCTAACCAGAGAGGAAAGGATTTATTTTATTTTTTTTATAAACCTCAGACCAAATTACTGCTCCCCAGGCCTAATCAAACACAGTTCCCAAAAGTATTGGCTGGCTGGGGGCTAAGTTTAGGAAGGTGTTTCCTTCCCTGCCTCGTCTTTCAAACTAACCAAGATGAGGAGGAGTTCAAAGACCTCAATTGTTTGTGGAACACTTTGAACACAGAAAGGGCCTTGGGCAGAGAGATGGATTGTGGCTAAAGCACAGGCCCAGCAGGCAAGAGACCTTGTCTGCATTCCCGGCTCAGCCACACAATCAGCATATGACCCCGGAGTGCTGTTCCGTGCCTCAGTTTCCCCACCGAAGAGATCAGGCTGAAGATCTGCCGTGTAGGGCCGGTGAGAGCATCTCGAAGGCTCAGCGAGTCCTTTGCGTGGAGAACACAAAGCCTTTCAGTTCAGGGGCAAACTCCTCGCTTCAGGGGCGGTGGCGCGGAGCCCCTCGTGCCAGGCAAGGTGACTCTTGCCTAAAGAGCTCCCGAGTCCAAACAAACGAAGGGCTCCAGCGGGAAGAGCTGATGCCTGATCCACTGAAGGGAATGTACCAGGGGAATGACTTGACTCCAACAGTCCAAGAACACCCTAACGATATGCATAAACATTATAAACACATGGGATTGCTTCACTGTACACACTCCTCTGGCTGAGGTCTCTGTTAATCAGGGCGCGATAAGGACGGAGAATTTACCTCCTCCCCATCTATTCATGCTGTTTCCTTTTCATTTATTCAATGAACAATCCCTCTGAGCAAAGTGTTTATCAGTTTTACTGGCAGCAAACTGCTCTCCCTGCCAGCAATAGAGGCACAGAAAGCCTGCCCGAGGCTCCAGGGCTTTAGGAAACCCATCTTCGCTCACAGATGCCAAAAGTCCCTGCCTAGAGTGGGGCTGGGGTTGGGAAAAATTCGTGTGTGGAAACTGTGAGTCTGAATCTGCCTCGAAGAAGACACCAGTCGTACGCTACACACATCTCCTCCCGGGCTTTGCGCTCTTCGCAGCAAAAGATATTGGTTCGACGTAACCCTCAAGGTCAAAATGGGTCATGAACTTCTTCAGCAGGTGGCTCAGAGTCTTCTGCTACTGTGGGAAATGCTGGAGCGATTTTTCAGCCCAGAGGTGGCAGGTTACGCTTTAGCGAGAAGCATCGCAGCTGCAGTTGTCTGATGAAGCCCGTCAGCCCAGCAAACCTGCCCATCGCCAACCCACCGGCGAGCAGCTCCACAATGTCCTGGTGGTCTTGAGAAATGGGGCTGATGGGAGTTGTGTGAAGGGCAAGTGTAAGGAAGAGAGGAAGAAAACCATTCACAACTAAAAGCAGAAAGAGGCCATGCATCATTCTAGAATCAAAGAATTGTTTAGGTTGGAAAAGACCTTTAAGATCGTCGAGTCCAACCGTTAACTTGGAGCAGAAAAGAAAGACGAAGCTCTGGAAAGGGTTAATTCCATCCAGGTAAGTTCTGTCGAAGCTGAATATTATGAGGCACATCCCATCCTAACCGCAGACATCTTCAAATCCTTGACGGGGAGCTCTCGGTGCAAAGTCAGACTTGTTGGGAAGGCTCTGCCTGCTCAGAGCAGCCCCGTGTCACCCGTCAATCCTGGAGACGCCTCCAGGGACAGGAGTCTCGAGTTACTGAGAGGAACACTCTGCTGGGGCTGGCGACAGCTCCCAGCACAGGAGGCATCTCACATTCCTCCCCCAGCTAAAAAAAGACGGTTGGGCTTTGATCTTCTCCCGGGCTCCGTCTGCACCACAGTGAGACAATGCAGAAGGCCCTTGGGGAGGAGGAGGAGGAGGAGGAGAAGGGGGGAGGTGGACTTGACAAGACATTCCCTAAACCAGTCTTCTAGTCAGGTCCTAGAATCAAAGCGGATGAGGGGGCGGGCATGGCACCGAGGATGAAAGTGGAGATGGAGCCTGGCAGAAGGAAAGATACCACAAAGAGCCGAGCTGGGCCTCCTTCTAAGGCAGGGAAGGCTCCAGCAACATCGGACCAGATGGCTGGAGAGAATGGGAATGAGCCTGGAGATGTTTCTTCTCTCTCCTGGTTTGAACGCCAGCCAGGCCGACAGGGAACCGGTGCCGTCCGCTGCTCGGGAGCCCTGTGCTCTGTGCTCATGGGAGCTGTGGAAGCGTCCTCGCTGGCAGGCTCCACGGTGAGCCCAGGACAGGTGTGGAGACTGAACCCAACTCCTGGCAGGCTTGTGTGAAGCCAGGGAGGGGATGCCCACAGAAAGGAACGCCTTTGGAGGGGCATTTTGGCACACAGAAGTGGTAAACCATGGCTCTACCATGGGCGAGTAAGTGATGGAGAAGGTATCAAAGCACATAAAAGCCAGGAGACCTCATTTCTTGGGAATGTCTGCCTGTTAAGAAATCTACCTTTGGCATCCAGCGAAGACTCAAAGAGATGGGGACGAAAGGGCGGGGGGAGATGGGGATTATGAAAGCTTTTAAGATTTGCTGCAATAATGATTACCTCTATCCAGCTGTCAGTGTCCTGTCTCTGCCTATCCCTTTCATCTCCCGTCTGGAGGAGGTAGCTCCTTTGCTCCTGGGACACCTCTCCTTCCTTCACCGGTCGCTGAGGAGAAGACCTCGTTGAAGCCCAGCCCCTCGTGTCACTGTAGAGTGTGACTGGATAAGTCAAACATCACTAAAGCTTTTCCATCTTCCAGATGTCTAAGACCAGGCTGAACCTCAGCTCCCTTCCTCTCTTGGTGCTCCGGAGTTATTGAAATACAGAAACTAGGGCTGGCAGGAAAAAAAAAAGTCTTTTTCTCCATGAAAAGAACTTGCCAAAACTTAACCCAAATGGAATAAATTTCAGAAAATTTCACTCTTTTTTTTTTTCACCTCCACCAGTGTTTTCAGCTACACAAACTTTAGTTAAAACAGCCACCTTGGGACCCTGAAGCTTCCACAGTCTGTTTCCTCCAGTCTTTAACCTTTTTCTCGCCACTGTGTGGACATTTCTCAGTATAGCTCACTACCTGCAGGGTTACAACAGCCCCGAGATGAGTTCCCTGCGCGGAGCTCGACCACACGTAGCATCGGGGATACAAAGGAAGGTGCAGACCCTTCCTCAAAGGAATGGGTGACAGAAAGGGATGTAGGGCATAAACAGAAGTTTGGGAATGTTTAGGCAGGGAAAAACTCGACAACTTGTCTAAGCCACACCAAAAACTGTGGAAAGAGGGCAGGTTTTCTGAAATCCAGGCAAATATTTCAACCACAGGGTCATCCCTCCTTCTGTAAAGCACTGAACCTTCATTCAACCTTCAGAACAGTTCCCATATATTTATATAAATATACATGTACACATCTGAGACATCATTGTTTGGGAATCTTCAGGCCCTGGGCCCTATCCCCACCCTTTTTTTCTCATTAATCCTCCTTTTTTCCTTTGCTTGCACTCATAAAGAATCTCCCCTGCAGCAGGGAGGATTGGCCTTGGCTCCCTCGGCAGCCCAGCCACTGCTCCTTCGCTCTGCCCACGGGGCTGCCGGGAACAATGCGGGGTGCTCCCCTCCTCTCGGGACACTGCTGGTCCCCACAGCTCCGCTCCAAGATCCCCTGGGAACTTCTTCCCCTCCTCAGCAGTGCCGAGGGTTCCTACCACGGGCTCCTGCCCTCAGCCACCATCGGAACCCGAGAGTCTCCCGCTGTTGCATAAACACGGAGGGTGTAGGTGCGGGAACACGGGATGTTCAAGAGGGGAACAGCTGGGGCGATGGAATGGGGCTCGGGGATGTGACTCTGCTTCCTGGCTCCATCATGGGCTTCTGGCACAGCCCTGAGCAAATTCATTCGCCTTCTTTGCTTTGCTTTCGTTCGCCTTCTTTGTGCTTTGTTTGCAGATCGGTAATAGGAGAGAACAGTATTTCCCACATCTCTTGTCCATTCCGGTTTCTCTCTGGTTTGGGATTGTCCCTCCCTGGTCTCCAGCACTTTGCACAGGAGGGGCCGACTGATTTCTAACGTCAGACGCTTTTCAGAAAGTTACCGATTTGGGCAACAATACGTAGTGCAGAGTCCACTGCCAAAGCCACCACAGCCTTTGGGGACTGAGCTGTGGACTTGCCGTGCTAAAATCTGAGCTTCTCTAGTTGGTGGGGGTAAAGCTCGAGCAGTGCAATGCACCAACCCCGGGGTTTATCACTCCCCTGGTTTGCAAAGAGGCCCTGGGCTACAAGGTGTTCATTCCGAGCCTGTGCTCCCCCTCTTTCTCCCTCTCTCCTGAGCCTGCACCTACCTGCAAATGCAACTCAGCTAAATTGTAATTGGCAAACGAAAGCCAGCCAGCCCCCAAATTTCTTTTAATGTTTCCACAGGAACCTGGGTGATGTCTTTCACACCGTACATCGTGGGTGGCACAGACCTAAATAACCCCCTTCAGCAGTAGAACATGTTCAAGAGGTGCCAGTGTTCCCTCTCTGACTGAAATCCGTCTGCAGGATTTATAGCTTCAGACCTGTCAAGCTACAACACCAGCAGCCGCTCCAGAGGAATCCCTGACCTGGGAAGAGTCACCCATTACTTCCCCGTGCAGCTTTTTGCTCTTTTGCTGTACAGGGTTCACCGGCTTTTCCCTTGCCCAACAAATATCTCTTTTCAAGAGGGGGTCTTATGCCTCACCAGCAAACACCTTTATCTCTAAACAAACTGTTAAAGCCCTGGCATTCCCGTTGTGTCCAGCGGCGCTGACGTGGGATGGGATGCTCAGATTCTAAGGTCCTCTCCTATGTGTCGTATTTTGGAGACACGAATTTGAGACTCGGGACCAGCAAACAAAACTCTCAAAACAGAGTACCTAACGTTAAACACTGAAATCTAAGGCTTTGTGGCACAGAAAAAAAACCCCAAACATGTCACCTCTAGTATGGCCAGGACTATGTGGCACCCTTAGAAAATTAGCCCTGCAGGAACGTGTATTCAGAGATCATGCTGAGAACCTCGAACCATTTTCTCTCCAAAGAGCTGAGTATGGATCCCTCAGAGCACCAATGTCCTGCAGTGCCAGAGGGTCAGGGCACAGATCAGACCTTGCTTCCCACACAGTTTAAAACCGTTCCTTCACATCTCTCAGATTTCCCATGGAAATTTCCTCCACTTTCTGACGGAAAAAGTTGTTGACTTCTCGAAGTTTGGGAATTAAAATTTGTGGATTCGAGAGGCACCATTCCCACAACAAAAGCGTGCTTGAGCACAGCTTTCCCAGCTGACTCAGGTGGGAGTTTCCAGACACATCTGGCTGTAGGTGCCGATCCAAAGGTGAAGGGTCAGCAGGAGATGCCTGGAATACGTTAAGTTGTCCAATTTATCAGTTGTTCCGCCACCTCCTAGCACATTTCTCTTTCTGTGCCAGTTCAGGGGTGCAGTGACCCACCGAGACCAGCTCTGCCCACCCCTCAGCTCCGGGGAAGGGCAGCCTCGTGCTGGGCTCCCTTCGCTCCTGGGAGCGGCCGCAGAGGATGCCACAGCTCTGCCTCATTTTCCAGGACTGCCTAACCTGCTCCAGCTCTCTGAGGGACCTCGTCAGCAAACTCGATATTCGCGCTGGGACTGAGGCTGCCGAGACACCTGCAGAGATAATGAAATGAGCCCGTACTCCAGGGCACCCTGAGCAGTCTGTACAGCACAGTCGGGAGCGGCTGAAGTGCTTTTCCATTTCAAACGCTTGGCACTACAACTGGTCAAGGCATTTTCTTTCTAGATTTATTGTGACCAAGTGAGAAACTACTAACGGTAAGAAATTACCAATAATATATATTGCTTGGAGGCAGAGACCAGAGCACTAGACGGGGCTCAGGGCTTTGTTTCCCGTTCTGTCATGAGCTGTGCCCTCAAACCACGGATTGGCTTTAAAGATTTATCAGAATATTAATTCTATTGTCTGTATTTGCTTTGTGGCTTCTGAGCTTGCTGGGTCAATGTTTTTTCAGGTTTACTCTGCCATAACGTGGGTTAGCAACATACTTTTCAGTTTTAAACAACAGTTGAGCTCCCCAAGTCATCACACCACTCCAGAACCTGGCTCCAGAAGAAAACGGCAAATATCATCAGATGTGAGAGTGGCAACACGATAAAGAACTGAATAACAGGACAGGATTCTAGACCCAGCAATGTCAAGGGGTGTTTTGCCATTTAATTTAAGGGAGGCAGGATTTTGCTATGGGTTTCATGTGTCTCCAAAAATAAAGTAGCCTCCCATTGAGCTCTGCAAGCCCCCACGAAGCTCTCCTGAAGACTTGAGATGAAACAGAGACACAAGACCGCTGTGCCCCAGCCAGTCTGCCACGCTGCAGCCCTTCCAAGATGAGTTCATGCAGCACACAAAGCTGAATCAGCCCAGGCTGAGCGCAGAGCGTCGGCCACAGAAAACTCCGAGAGCTCTGCCCGAATTAAGTTCCACTTCTTTGGGTCACGCTTGGCTCAGCTCCTGACCAGCCCTTGGTCCCACCAGACGCCTTCCCCTGAATCCTAGAAAGCTCCGGTCTCTCTGGGTTTACATCCTCCCCAGCCACAGCAGCCTCCTCAGAACAGGCAGGGTGCTCATTAACTGCAGGGGAATATTGCAACGAGGAGGATTAAATTGCAGTCTGCGAGGAGAAGGCAATCTATCATTTTGTTTCCCTCAGTCACCAAGAGGGAACACTGCTCACTCCAGATACAGTTTCATGAACTGGACCAGCCTCCCCGTCAGCGCCTTCTTGTGCTCCTGACCCAGCACGGATCCTGCCACCCCACGTACCGCCGAGGCTGCGGATTACAGGATTAAAGGGCAAAACCCAGCCCTGCGCTGGGAGTGGGCAGCCTTAAGGAAATGACCAGAAAAACAACTAAAAGTGACTCGCAGACAATGATGTTCTCACCGGGACAAGGACTAAAGGTGTTCTGCAGGGGGTGGGGAAGGAGCTGGTGGCTGCAGTGTGGGCTGGTAGCCAGGTGACCACAGCTTAAATCACCAATTTTTGCCAAGTGTGTTTGGGCAGAAAGGCACTAAATAAACATGAGATGTCAAATAAAGAAATTCTGACCACCAGGTCCCATCCCAAGTCTGAGCTTTCCAAAGCTGAGAAGTGTGTGAGGACAAGGAAGACATGCACAACCATGAAAGACCAAGTAATTTTTTTTTTCCTCATGTCTAGTTCTGTCTTAATCATGATTTACAGCAGAGAACAGTGGGGATTAAAGGATTGGTCAGGTACTCACAAAAGGTGTATATGCAATAAAACCGCACGGTAATTAGGAAACAAAGAGCTATAGAAGAACCATGTTCTTTCACTACTTTCCAGCACAGGAGGATGTTTTCCTGCTTCTTCAGTGATGGGTTCCCCTACTTTCCCTGCTCACACCCTCTTCCCCTTGAAGTATTCGCTTTATGATCTGGCTTCCACCAAATCTCAAAATCTGAATGTCCAGCCAAGAGGCACTTTCTCCGCTCCGCACGTCTGCGTACAGAAAGAGCAAATTAAATTTCAGCTTGTGCAGTTCCTGCCCCCAGGCCCTGCATGAGAACAGCCCCGGAGTGGGGCCTGGCAAACCTGATGAGTTTGGTCCTACCCTGAGCGAAGACTCAGGCTGGGTGGGTCCTGGGTGTATCCTGATTCCTTTGCAGACACCGAGTCTGGCTCTTGCACACAAAAAGGATCGACCTTGGGCAATGGTCGGTGCTAAGAGATCACTTTCCCATCTCCTTTTTCCCTCAGCACCTCTGACTTTTCTTGCCACGTGCCCAAACTGCAGCTGCACTCATTGAGCGTCCAACCAAGCCAAACCTTCTCAATGTGCACGTCTAGTTATGAAAACAGCAAATAAATACCCTGCATGAACACCCGACAAATACTCCAAGCTCCCATCACGCTGAGCACATGGAGCGCCCTAACCCCAGCAGGCAGTCACGGGGACAAAATGGCTCAGGTTATTTTACAGTTTTCTCTCCCAGTCCTGTTTTCTCAGCAGGTGCAACCCACTGATTCCACAGGAGCGAGGCAGGACGGGGAGCGCACAGCGGCGCTCTGCCGATGCAGCTCACGGAGCGGAGTTCCTGCTCATAGCCAGAGGCCCTTTGACCGCTCAGATGTGATGTTTACTCACCAGTGTTACAAATATCTGCTGAACAGTAAAGCTCTGCAATCACAACCCCACGCTGCCAGTCCCGTGGAAAGACAGCAGTGCCCGTTCTAAAGTGCTCTTAACGTCAGGTCACAAATAAAGTGTTCGCCCATCTCATGCCTACGGCGGTTAAGCCCTCCAGAGAAAAGCCGCAAATCTGGTCCCCAAGTAGAAAGACTTTCTCTGTAGGAGGTACAACTCCCTTTCTAGCTTAACATTAAACCAGTGTTGAAGGTGCCACCTCTCTGCACCACAGTCTTGGGTGCTGTCAGAAACTTCCTCCATCCCCAACCCAACACTCAGAGCAGGACATGCAACACCCACACAGCCCAAAGCCCAGATGTCAACTTCTTTTGGCCAGATAAGAGGGAAAGGAAGGATTGGGAGCCTGTAAACGGGCAGGTCATCACAGAAGGAACCAGGAACCATCCCCTCCCCTGTTTGCCAGCTGGCTAGGTGTCATGGGGCCTGAAACCAGGTTTAAGCCCCAAAACTCCTTCTCCAAGCTGACATTGCAGCAGCTTGATGCTGCACTGGGATCCAGAGGCATCAGGCAGCATTCAGCAGGGTGCTGAAGGACATGTTTTAGTGGTGTTCATAGGGCTAGGAAAAGGTTGAACTCAATCTTGGAGGTCTCTTCCAGCCAAAACTGTTCTGTGATTCCATGATTCTATGATTCTACGATTCTACATTCTATGATTCTACGATTCTACGATTCTATGATTCTATGATTCTATGATTCTATGATTCTATGATTCTATGATTCTATGATTCTATGATTCTATGATTCTATGATTCTGTGATTCTGTGATTTCATGATTCTACGATTCCATGATTCTATGATTCTGCGATTACATGATTCTACGATTCTATGATTCCATAATTCAATGATTCTATGATTCCATAATTCTACGATTCCATGATTCTATGATTCTCTGATTCCATGATTGATTCTCTGGCCCTGGTGCTTCTTGCACACGATATGAAAATCAAGCCCCTGATCCCATGCGTGGGGTTTGCAGCCAAAGCAGCTCAGCAGACCTGGGCCAGGTCAGTGTCTGACAGGAGACACACGGGGAAGAGCCGAGGTGCTGCAGGAAGCACGGAGGGTGATTCAGAAGGTGGGGTTCTCCCCTCTGGGCAGCATGAACCTCCCAACTCGCTGTGGCTCCCGGGACCTGCTCGCTGATACGGCCCTGTTGCTCTCTGTAGGAAAAGCAGAACCTGATGCAGCGCCTGGGCTGGGTTCCAGCATGGGCAGATTTCCATTTTACCCCCTGGATTTCCAGTTTTTGGATCAGGCGTTACTAAACTGCTCAGAAGGCAGCGCTACTGCGCACACCTTCACCCCAGAAGGGTCTGCATGTCAGACAGGCACGGCAGGGGTGTTTTGCAATAGAGGAAAAGGATGATTTTGTGGCTCGGTTTCTCAGGCAGGGATCAGAAAATCTGCATCCCTTCTCAGCTGTGAGGCCTTGCCGTGTGCTTCCAACCCCCCAGCTGGGAATGATCGTGCTTTCTTGTCTTTTCTAGGGTGTTCTCAGGTGGGCAACTGCTCCTTGCAGTCTGGGCAATTCTTACCAGAAGGGATCTCTGCTCTCAGCTCAAGCCCCTACCTGCGATCATCGCTCAGGTAAGAGGAATCGAAATGCAAAATGGGATAAGCCAGTATCACACGGGGCAAAAGTTAATTACTGAAAACCTCGTCATAACTAACTGTTATGTTTTAAATCCATTTTGTATCTTATGCTAAGCAAGAATAATATTTGGAGATGGATTTCTTAGGAGGACAAGAAAGGGGATGAAGGTGCAGCCTCTGTTATTATCTCCTGAATCACAGCGCAAACTCTAGATGGTGAGAAGCGGAGCAGCTGCACAGCCTGACCCTGCCGTGCACTGGAGGTACCCTGCTCTTCCAACCTTGAGTGAGAGATTCTACAACTATTTAGAAAGTTTAAAAAGTCCTCTCCTCTCTCCAAGCTTGCAGAAGCTCCTGGCAGGAGCAGGGTTAACACTGGGGTGCCCTGGGAGCCCTTGCACTGCAAAGACAGAAGAATGTGCAAGGAGATGGAAGTAACCCCACGCAGCTCTGCATGTCTCTGCCTCCGCAGGGTTTGCTCTCACTTGCTCTTTCTCACACCATGTACACACACACACACGCGGAAACCCGGAGCCCGTGTGGCACCGGCTGAGCCCAAGGAGGAGACGGGAACAGGGCGAGGCCCATCTCGCAGCAGATTCTCCTGCAGACCTGCAGGCACCTTTCGAAAACCACAAAACGGTAACCAAATAAACAAGCGGGGCGTCTCCAGCTCACCACACCCCCACGTACCCCTGCGGGGACTCGGCCGCCCACGGCTGCCAAGTCGCTGACGGAGCTGGTAAATCAGCGAGGAGGAGGAGGAGGCGCAGGGTGCCAGCGCTGGGAGGGGTGGTGGGGACTGTCCTGGGAGGCAGGAGGGTGGGCTGGGGGCAGAAGAGAGCAGGCTCCCTGCTGTCCTGGAGGGAGCTGAGCCGTGTGTCCTTGGGCGTGCGCCTCAAAGGCTGACAC
>NW_009734580.1:8603-35710 GCF_000703405.1 Apaloderma vittatum | reverse complement strand
AACGTCCCGGCCCTCTCGGGAGATTCTGCAGCCCCAGCGGCAGGGTGGAAGGAGATGCTGATGGAAAAACGGGCATGAGAGGATGTGTCAAGTCCCTGGTAAATCTCAGAGTGGCACTTGCTAGTAAAAATGGCTCTGGTCACCTCAGAGAAAGTTGCAAGGACAAGAGGTTGGGTGTGACCGTGCGGTAGGTAGGCACCGGTTTGACTTAAGGGGGCAATCGCTGGGTGTCAGGCGTGCTGTTCCGCTCCGAGCACACCTCTTTGGCATTTCCCACACCCTACTGGGCTTCCACGCTCTTTCTACATCCAGTTTGGCTTCATCTTTTCTTCTAAGCCACCAAGAGCAACCATCGAGCAGCTTATCTGTGCATGAACACCAGCCTGGAGTTTCATTCATAGTTCAGCCTCTCAGTGTCTCTTGTGACCCTCCTGGAGTCCTCCTAACCTGTTCATGTTTTGCATTTTCCTCATTAGGACTTTACATTTCCCTCGTTATTTGTAAAGGGTTATCTTTATCCTTTATCAGCAAACAAAAGCATGCAAACGAGGGAAGCTAACCTGAGGCCCAGGTTAAAATGAAAGATGGAAGTTTCCCCGCGGATTTCAGCGAGTTTGGAATCAGGGATTAGCTCAGACATGGGAAATGATTCCGTGACGCTCCTGCGAAACGGCACATCTGCTTTTGTGCAGAGATATTGGGGGGCTGGGCACTCAGAAAAAGTGCAGAAGAGAATAATTCTGTTTGAATTACAATGATTTGAGGGCTGTTCGTGATGCTGTCAAACAAAAGACAACTTTCTCCTGAGAGGGAGCATGATGCATCTTTCACCCGCTGCACCTGGCTTGCCCGACACCGTCGCGGCTTTCTCTGCTGCCAGAAGACTCCTGGAAACTCAGAGGTGCAAAACGCAGAAAACAACACTGGAAGTTGTTCTGCTGCCTAAGCAAGTCTCCACCCTCCAGGCTCTGCTCACCTCCGCCCCTCTGATGTCCCTGCCCTTGTTTTGTCCCACAACCCCTCTTGCAATCCGCTCTGCCTTCTCCCCTCCCTTCAGGATGCTGATTAGACATTACAGCACCTCCGATGCCTGGAACTCAGAACTTCTTTCCAGAGCTGTGGAAATGCCCCTTGTTTTCCAGCACGTCCCAACAACTGAAGAATCAAAGCCACCCTTCTCGTGGCGGTTAGAACTAACGGTGTGTCCCAGTAATGCCCAGGAGATTTGGACACAGACGCTGCTGTTGCCTACAAGCGAAGCAGCGAGGCAGTCCTCGAGAGCTCACGACCTCAGGTGACACGCTTATCAATTCCACACATCGACAGCGTCCCGGGAGCAGAAGCAGGAGCAGGAATCATCTCAGGCTAAGCTGGTGCGAGGCTGCTGAGCCTTCTCTACAGCTCAGGAGTTTTCCGATCAGTACCGAGGAGGCATAAAGAGACTTTCTCTGCAGCCATAAGTTACAGTGAGCAATGTTATTCTTAAACGTGCCCTGTGTTCTCTTTCTGGCTTTTGCAAACTCTTTCCTGCCTGCTTTCTTGCTAGAGATTAAAACAAACAAAAATAACAACAACCCCCATGCCAAAAAGAGAACTATAGGGCTCTAGGGGCAAGAGATGTTCAGCAACGTGAGCTGTGAAAATGGTGATGCCAGCCTGGGCGGAGGGTTCCCCGGGCACTGGTCACTCTGCCAGGGACCAGCAGGATCAGCGAGGACAGTAGGAAGACGCCTTCCCCTGACACACCCTCACAGATTCTTCTACATTTTTTTTAATGGTTTTAAGTATGGGCCTGATAACTGCATTAGGTACCCCCTGCTCCTTGCATTGTTGAGACAAACATGATTTTGTAGACCTTTATCGTACCCTCTTTCAAATCCCTTCTCCAAGCAGGAGATTCTTTTATTTTGCCTCTTCCCACATGGGAGCCACTTCCCAGCTCCGGTCATACCAGTCATCTTTTAGTCACAGCAACAGCCATTGCCCAACTTGTGCCGGTCAGGACAGCGTGCACATGTTGTTTGTGTCCTCTGACTGTTGAGGAGCAAATATACTACCAGCAATTTAAAAAAAAAAAAAAAAAGCAAAAAAAAAAGCTGCATTTCATAGCTGCAGCTTCCCTTTTAAGGAAGCAAGCTCATTGCACAAGCAAATATAATACAACTACCATGAGATGGCCCCAAGCTATACAATCCAGATCAGGGTACGCTCATGTTCAAGGAAATGAGGATTTTGTTTGGAGTCTGTATGTACTGGGATTAAATGAGTAAGTGAATATTGGAGTGTCTTTGGTGAGCTCACGGCCAGTGCAGATCAGGCTCATGGGACGACTTAACTGTGAGATCAATGTCTGGATTTGCAAACCCAAATTTAAATTACTTTTGGGCTTATCCAGACTTTCAAAATTTAAATGAGCACAGAGATTCACCTCCCTTGCCTTGACATTGGTGGAACAAGCTCCAAAATACTGTTGTCCTTGACAGGAGAGGCAAGGAGCTTTGCTTTGGGTAGGGCCTGTCTTTTTGCAGCTGATTTCGCCCTTTCCAACTGAGGCCTGTGACAGCTCCGCGCGAGGAAACAATGGAGAACTTGAAGATGACAATGAGTTTTCACCCCCAGTTCGAGGAAAACTGGAACCAAACCCAAACTATCTCTAGTTGCTCCAGAAGTCCCAGGTTAATGGGAAAATCTGGGATAAACCTAAATTTTTTGAATGGCAGCTGTTAATGAAGGTCATTTCTGCATCACGCAGTGGTACTTGTGGTCTTGCTGGGGATGAAAAGCCAGGAGGCTGCAGCTCACACACATACGTCTTCGCTCCCTCCAGCCAGCCCTCACCAGCCCTCAAAACAGCAGCATGTCTGCCCGACAATCGCATGTTTGAGCATTGCTGATGGCAGACTCGGTGATTAAGGTGGTGCTGAGGGAGGAGGAGAGATGTGCAGTTGTCAAGAACTGTGTGGCTCTGGGAGGGTTTGCCAGGGCACAACCAAATTTCTTCCAAGCCAAAAAGAATTGGTCTGTGTCTGCAATCAGGGAGACACTTGGCTGCAGCCAAAGGAGAGGACAAACATCCAGGTTTGTGATCTCCATCAAAAAAAGCAAGGGAGAGAGGGGCTCTTACAATCCTTGTCTGCCATCATGAGCTCCTGGTCAGTAGAACACAGACATTTCCAAGCCCGTTGTGCTCAGCCTCCTGTCTCCAAGAGCAGCTGGTGCCAGAACTTTCAGAGCAGTTGGTTCGATCTTTTCGGGTTTGGGGATTCCTGTCGGTGCCCAACACTTGTCAGAGATGAAGAGGTGCTACCGATGCTCAGCCATGGGCATGTCTGAAGGTGCTCACATCGAGCCAAGAGAGGGCTCAGGGCACTCTGGGCTCTGTTTCCTTTGCTCTTTGGCTTCTCAGCACAGCCCTCAGCTCAGCCTACAAAGAGAAGAGCGCAGTCCAGCGCTTTTGCGTTAATCTCAAGTTTGGATGGCCCCACTCCATAGCCTGCTGTGCTACAGACACCCGCGTCACTTTGGGTGAGTAGTTCTGAGGGATGGAAAAGAGAGCCCAGACCACGCTCAGAGAGGCAGGCTGAGGACAACAACACAAGCTAACCTCAGCCTTTGTGATCCCAAGCGACATGCAAAGATGTGAGGGAGATAAATGAGTCTACAGAGAGGTTGTACAAATGGAAATAGGACTGTAGCGTGCTAACAAGAAGACGGCATGAGCAAGATCTTTTCTTTTCAAAGCACTGCAACCAGTGAAGTCGCCTCACCCATACCCGAACTGAGAGATGGTGGGCACTGTGTCCATCCAAGGGTGGCAGGTGGGGCCAGGCCACTCTGGCCAGAGGATGATGCTGGTCAGGGCCAGCCAGCACAGGGAGAGATCCTCGATTCCTTCCAGTTGATGAGGAACCTCTTCTTGACAGTCTGGTTTTGCTCAGGAGTGGAAACAGCTGGTTGCACACAAACAGGCTCCACCAGGGCTGTGCTTGGGCACTTGAAGGGTTAATAAAATATGCAGTAGATGGTTTATGGGCTTTCTTGGGTTTTTTTTTAAAGCCTTCATTCATCTCGTTTCCTTGTCCCTCGTCCACTCCCACCTTCCCGTAGGGCCCCTAGGGCAGAGCTGCTCGGGAGGCTGAACTCGGCGGTATGTGTGTGTGCCTGTGGCTCCTGGCGACCAGGCTGGGTGGTAAAATCACTTCAAAGGGGCTGCAGTACCAGGGAGCTGCAAAAGGGTGTAATTACCGCCCGGGCTGAACCACCCTCCCAGGCTGTTTGAAGTAGCTCAGAGCAGAGCGGCATCAAAGGGGAGCGCCTTGCAGGGGCTGGAGAAGGAGGGCAGGAGCCACTGCAGGCACATCCCAGTGTGAAGAAGAACAAACCTACGGGCATTTCACACCTGCCACCTCGAGCGCTCGCTGAGGATTGGGACCTATTGCCTGCTGTCCTGGGAACAGCTTCCAGGCAACTCTGCAGGCGCAGGACAAGTGGGGCAGATCTCTTCGCCATGCTGAGGTTAAGATGAAGAAATTAGGGTTAAGGCACTGGGAGGAGGGCCCTGAAATGAAGATCCCACTGCACCTAGGAAATGCAAGTGGAGCTTGCATTTGGTGAAGCAGACAAGTCTTGCATTGAATGGGAAATGGTGTCAAACCGTTCCTCTCCAAACTGCATCCCAAACCGGAGAAACACACGTTCTTGATCTTTGAAAAAAATGCAGATTTTTGGGTATCCAAATTATATTCTTTGGAAGTTTCTCATGTCAGAACATCAGAATGTCACGTGAAATGGGGCATTATACAATAATAGAAATATAAAAGAAATAAAATATATCATTAAAAATGTATTCTGTATAAAAATCACATCAAAATGAGATCAGATAGAATGAAACCAAAATGAGGCATCTTGCCAGTAAGAATACAGTTGAAATCAGAATGTTTCAGTACTTATGAAAATGCCCATTTGATAATCCCTTTGGGTGGATGCAACCAGATTCCAGCTGGTTAACTCACTTAAAAGTAGAAATCATATATCACCATAGGCCTCCCATCCCCACTTAATCAGAAGTCATCAATCTATCTAGGCAAAATGGCAAAGTAATCCTTTTTCTCCTCCTCTTCAACTTAACAGAATGAACGCTGGATGTTTGGTTTGATTTTTTTTCTGCTTTATGATGGCTACAAACTTGTTTGCTTGACGTTGCTTTACAGAAGCTGCAGATTCAACAGGCTGATCTCCAAACACGTGAGTTGTGAGACAAATACTAAAACCTGCAAGACTCCAAGCTGCTGGAAGTCACCCCCCAAAATTCCTCAGTCCAGGCTTCAGGTATCTGGCTGAAGCCCAAAGCGTGATGTGAAACCTGAAACCAGGGAAGTTCAGCCCAGTTTCATATTTTGTAACTGGTGTTGCACAGCTCTGGCTAATGCTCAACCACATGGCTCCTCCGCTCGATGCCTCCTTCTCTCCCCCGGCCCAGAGCAGGGGTTGAGGCTCCCTCTGTGCATCCATGAAGCCATCCCTGATCTCCGCTCTGGGGCAACGGTGAATGGCAAACCTGATTCTCCTGATGAAAGAGAAGAAGTATAGGAAGGGTTTGGCCCAAAGAAGCTGAGCGTTAAATGTCAGTATCGCTCCATCTCTTCACTGTCATCATCCTATGGATGAGTCAACGCCAAGTTGCTAAATAAAACGTGAATTGGCAAACTGAAATGGGAATATGAATGTGGCTGGTAGTGATGACTCAGTGAAACTCAGCCCAGCAGTCACCGAGGCACTGGGGGCTCATCGCCACGTGGGAAGCACGCTCGAGGGTAACCCCGGGGGGATGCGAAGGGAAAAAAATCCCTCCTCGCTCTCGCTGCTTGCCTGGGTAAATCTATGGCACAGCAAGTGGAGTTGATGGATAAATAGCTACTGCAAATTGTTAACAAAGAAAGTAATTCAGTTAGGACATGCTACCAAAGGATGTGGCAAATTTGGCATCTGTGGGAGCCTCCATGGCTGGAGTCGGCAGACGGCACTGTCCCGCGCTGCCTCACGGGTTTGTCTCGGTGAGTCCTGCTCGGGCGTGTAAACACGGCTCAGGCTTGGCAAAACGCTCCACTGTTGTTTTGCGACACTAATTCTTTCCAGGAGCTGTTGCGAATAGTAAAAGCTCTGGCTCTGTGTGTTAATCTTTCCATGTAGAGTCAGTCTGGGGAGCAGAACTGCCCCCTCAGAAGGGTTGGTGCTCGTTTTGCACAGCTCTGTCCAGGACAAGGAAAGGCCAAGAGCACCCGCTTCACACTGTGGATATTCCTCCCACCTGGCAGCCACCTGCAAATATCTCTTACCAGTTAACACAGGGAAGTGAGTGTAAATCAGGGCGAGACTGCCCCACATCAAATCTACAGCCTGGTTGACAACCGTTGGGTTTTAGGAGCTTAGTCCTTCAGCCCAAGCCGTGGCATCTCCTGACAGCTCATCAAGAGGAAGACTTGTTCTCATTTCTTCTTTTGTAGTTGTTTACCCCATCCTTTAGGCAGGCAGTCTCGCCCACAATTGGCAATCAATAAGCCACAATTAGTGGTCTGGAAGTTAATCCAATGTTCAAGCTGGTGCAGCCCTGCTGGTGTGAAACCAAAAAGGACTTTGCAAGCGTTCAGTGTGAGCTTGTCCTTGCTGCCACCGAAGGAGAGGCCACTGGAAAACTTCCCACTGGCTTCAGTGACAGTTATGTTAGGGTACCGCTGAGAACTGCTAAACCCACCATCTTTCAGTGATTTTGGTTGTCTACAAGATGACTGTACAATAGCACTGGACTTGGGGAGTAGATAAGGCTCAGGACAACCTCTGTGTTGAAGACAAGTCCCTGCATTAAACAATACTTTATTCACTTGCCAATTTAAACCTAGCTTGGACAGTCTGCAAATGCCAAAAGATCAAGGATATTTCCCTATCTGGGAGAGAGCAGAGGTTTAATCTAAAGGATTTGATGCAACAGAACTGTGTGTGTGTCTCACAAACCGACTGATCTCGGGCAAAGCAGCGATGGATACTGAAGAAGAGATGAGGCAGATCGACTGACTGAGCAGCTGAGAGGAGCCCAGTACACAGGGAGAACTTAGCCTGTAAAGCCTGCCCTCTCAGACAGTCTGGAAATCCTCTGAACGACAGGAGCGAAGCAATCTGAAGCCAGAGTCCGTGCCCTCGCCATGCCTGCCCCTGTGAAGGTGTGCACAGACACACACGTGTGCACTGACACACGCATCTCCTCCTGCCTGGCAGCACCACGTGTCCGACGCCCAGCCCAGCTCGTAAATCAGGGGCTGCAATAAAAGCCGAAGAACAGCATTTCTGACAAGTAGGGCAGTATTTATGAGCATCTGCAGCCCTCCTTCACCTCCTAATTTGGACATTGCCCTTATTAAACATTCCTCCCTCTCCCCAACTTTCAAGTGAATGAGGCAGCTCCCAGGGGACCCGAGCTGAACTCTGGTGAAGAACAGGGCTCGGAGAAAACAGGCAGCAAAACATCCGAGCCTGCTTGTCGTGGAGCCTGACTCTAGAGGAGCCCATCACCACAGCACGCAGCCAGCCAGGCTTCCAGTCGCGTTCAAAGCTGCTGATTCAGACACCGATACGCTGCCAAAAGCTCCTTCGCTAGCCCCAGCCTTTCTGCCCTGTGCCACCTCATCCAAGCTCTTTGCTGGTTCGGTATCACCTTTCCCACGTTTCGGCCTCACCACCCACCTTTCTCACTCGTTCTTGAGTTTTCTCACCACCCTTCTGAGCTTGACCCCCACGCTGAGGTTTCCTGCTCAGGTAACTGCCCTGGGACATGGGTCTGGTGCTGGTTTGCCCGTGTGCACTATGCTGTTGCCACTGACAGCTGGTGCTGAGGCTTTATGTGGTTCAACATCTGCTGAATTTAATTTCCATCGCCAGAACTGGAGACGAGCATTGACCAGCTGATCTGTATCCGTGTTATTATTTACCGGGGTTCTGCTTCTGCCCATAGCTGCTTATTGAGGGGAAGAAGGCACATTTTGACTTCATGGGGTCAATGGGAAGTTGGAGCCCAGCCACGCTTTAAGATCTGGGCCTTATAAAGGACATTGAAAAAGCAGGATTTTTACCCAGTTTCAGAGGGAGCAACTAGGCATGGGGGTGACCTAGAGAGTCCAAAGCAAAGCTGGAGTTCGGATCCTGATCTCCTGAATCCAGCACAATCGCTTAACCACGAGAGACTTTCATGCTGCCCAGCTCACAGGAGGAGATAATGTCCAGGCTCTGCAGCTCGCGGGCAAAGGCAAAAGGGAAAGCAAACACCCACCTCCCTCCCGCTCTGCTCTGGGGGGACTGGGAACGAACAAGACCCCTGAGCATCTGCTTGGATCCTTCCTGACATGAGCTATTTTTCCTGTATCGTGCCTGCTACATCTCAAACTCTCTCCTCACTGCAGAGGTGTCATAACATGCCTCTGCCTGAGCCCTCGGAGAGAGGGGTGGAAGAAGGGGAGACTGTGCTGAGCGAGCGCTTACAGCCGGCTCCAGCACTCACACCCCAGTGCAGCCCTTTCCTGGGGGTGGTTAATCCACACACACGCAGAGGAGACCACATGAGCCTTGCTGAGAGCCTCATCTCACAGCCGAGATAACGGGTTCAAGGAAAAGAGGGGGCTGGTTGGCGGCAGGGGGATTGTTTTATGCTCTCCCTCTAAAGGGCAGGCAGGAGCCTGTAATTTGTGGGGATGAAGAGGCTGGTTCCTCAAGCGGTTAGAACCTCGGAGACTGGAAGTTCCTCCCCAGCAGCATCTGCCACCACAGCTCTGGACTTGGGTTACTTACTGGGAGGTCTTTGAAGCAGGACAGTAGATGTGGGGAGCAAAACAGCCCCTTCCTCTATTGCATCGGCCGTTGAAGCAAAGTGATCCTAGAGAGAAAGGAGCCAAGGCAGCCTGGCCTCCCCCAGAAAGCCCCGTGTGGTCCTCGAGAGCTGGACCTGCTCACTGGCTGGGCCACTGTCAGCTGGTCTGGGGCAAAATTGTAGGATAAAATCGGAATGTTTAGTAACCCCGCTGTTCTTTGCATTGCAGAGGCACTTCCAGGCCCTCAGCTGAGAGACTGCCCCTACCTCGCAGGCAAGACATGAAATGGGAAACCTGGAAAACAAACCACCCGAGCAAAGCCCGGAGAGAATGGGGTGCTCTATCTCCTGAGTCCCAGGCCATGACCTTCCCCAGTGTGCTGCAGCACCTCCACCCCAGGAAGGCAGAGAGGACACACAGCTGCATTTTTCTGCCCTGGAAGGGACTGGAGGCCAGACTAGACGAGCTGACCAGGAGGCATTAAGGAAGACCTTTCCTGAGTCAATGACACCCACTTGGCTTGGCATCCACATGGCTTGGCACTGGGTCCTGCCTGGAAACTGGAATTGAAACCCTGTGAGAGTTAAATCAACATTCTCCTTCCTGTGCATCTCCCTGTTTCCTCCAGTGGGAAAGTCATCCTTTTTCTTCTCCCCAAAGCACAGGGGCCTGGCAACCTGAAGGGCTCTAAGTGTGCGGAGCTGTCACGAATGAACACGCTCCCGAGTCACAAGTGCAGATTTTCTGGCATGTTCCCAGTCTTGCCCTTTAGCCTTTTTCACCGGCCGGTGGGCTCTGAGGCCAGGCTCTATCTGCTCCTCACAAAGCGAGGATGATACTGGTTCTAGCCTGACCCTTGCACCTCTTCCTAGAAAAGGAGAAACTTTCTCACTGGGAAGAAAAACAAATGTTTCGTTTTCTGTGTTTTCCTGGGAAAGCATCCAGACACAGGGAAGGAGGAAAAAACCGAACACAACAACCAAGTCCCAATATTCCCTGTTTCAGATTGACTGGAAAAATAAAGTTCATCCTTGGAAAGAGAGCAAAGGAAATGGTTTAATCTCAGACTGGTTCCAGTTCCAAACTGGTTTTGCTTGTGCACACACAGAACCAACCCCTCCCAAGTGTCCTGGTAGTTTCCCAGGAGAGGGAAATCAGAATCAGCAGTGTAACTCCAGATGGGTCCTGCTGCCCCAGAACTGTAATTTACCCCACGTACTTCAGACATCAACATCCTTAGAGCCTAGAAAACCACCCTCTGCTATTGCTGGGGCAGAGCACGGTGCTGGTTGTGGTGGGAATTGCAACAGCTAGAACAAACCGGGAGAATTTGGGGTTCCAAATCCATCTGTGGCAACGAAAACAACATCAGTGATACACAGCGCTGGGAAAAGCCAAGGGAATGGTAACGATCAGATGCCCCCATGCTCTCACAAGGGCTGCGAAACACAGAAACGGGTTCCAACTCCCCTTTCATCAACGCCAATATAAACCCGAAGTAAATCCGCGAAAATTTATACTGGCGTGAGTAAAGGGAGCTTCCAGCCAAGTAACTTTTCCTGTCCTTGACAGCAGGTTTCTCCTTCGCTGGATTTTGCTGTCATGGCTAAGCGTTAGCCCTGTGAACTCCTTGCAGCAATGCCCCAGCAGTGTCAGGAGGATCTGGCAGAACAAGCCTTGCCAAGAGGAACTGCTGTGGCATTTGGTTTGAAGATCCAGATGGCAGCGGGGTGTCTATGCTGCCCAAAGACCCAGAAATGCAGCAAAGCTGTGAAGAGGGCTGTGTTCAGGGATAAATACCTGGTGACAAACTCACAGCTGGGACTCCAGGGGTTTTTGCAGCATCATGTTATAAAACTTTCCCTCCCATCAGCACCTTCCCTTCAACTGCCACCTAAATTTCGATGCCAGGGGTGCTAGCACCAGTTAGATGGCACAAACCTTGCAGCCCCAGAAACAGCATCTCAGAGGACTCTGTTAGAGTGGTGCAACAGCTTGTGCCTCGAGCAGACCAGCAGGTTTACACCCCAGTAGCTACTGGAGTCATGACTAGATCAGCTCCAAGTGTTATTTGTTGGTTAAAACCAGATGAAAATCTCCAGCTGCAATTTCCATTCCAAGCAGTAGAAGCAAGAACTGTAGGATCAGGACTGAAGCAGCTGAAACGCCGTGACTCCAGGACAGTACCCGAGCTGGTTACGTCCCTGCCCCTGCTTTGTGCTCCTGCCAGCTCCCGTGACCAGCCCGCTCTAACGCTGGCGACCGACGGCCTCGCCACAGCAAGCGCCTGTCTCTGGAGGGCCCTCCCAGGAGGAAATGTGGTTTCACAGTGGCTGCTTGTCCGTGGGATCTATTTGGAGACACAACCCCGCCCTCCCAAGGGCTTGATGGATGACCAGCCAGGAAGATAAAAGGCTTTCTTCTTAAAGAAACCCAGCTAAATATAAACCTTTGCTGGCTTTAATGTGTCTTGAGCACTAACTAAAACCATCTGCAATGGTAAATCTGCCATCCTGGGCCCAACCATTGTCTCCGTGCAGCTTCAGACCATGGAAGCCCCAGAAGCCCACAGCAGGCCAGGGTGACAAAGATGGGAGCGGGATGGAGGCACAGCCCGGGTCGTGATGCAGGAG
Source organism: Apaloderma vittatum (assembly GCF_000703405.1). Taxonomy (NCBI): domain Eukaryota; kingdom Metazoa; phylum Chordata; class Aves; order Trogoniformes; family Trogonidae; genus Apaloderma; species Apaloderma vittatum. The sequence continues at coordinate 24,225 of NW_009734580.1, read as the reverse complement.
GGACTCTGGGCTGCTCCAGGCTCTGTGGTGTTCTGTGGGAGCCAGCTACAAGACAGGGCACTCCTGAGGCTGTTTACATTCATGCTGAGAGGAAGGGGCTGGTTTAGCCTGAATGTTCCTTGGGGGAATGTAAAAGCAGCTCAACACCTCTTCCCTTCCTCTACTTGTCTTTGCAGAGCCTGTTCCCTCGGGAAGAGGGATAGAGGCTACGCTGGGTTGGCCAGAGTTGAAGCCTCTTGGCAGAACAAAGTGGAGAGACTCCAGCACTGACAACCCCCTGCAGCTCAGCTCAGCCATAAGGGGGTTCCTAGAAGTCAGGGCTGACCTAGTGAATCTGCTGGAGGAAATGTGTAGAGGAATCTGGGGCTAATAAGCATTTATTAGCCCTGAGGTGCACTACAATGAGAAATTCGGTTTAAACGAAAGCAGCTCGGAGAAACCTGGCTTATTCCACCAACAGCTTGTGGTGATACTGTGGTGGAATGAGTATCTTTACTGAACGGGCATGGGAAAGACCTGAGGACAGACAGTTAGGTAAGAGCCCTCCCAGGGCCTGGATGTGACTGGTCTGCAGCGGAAGGAAGCTCTCATAACCTCTTGCCGCTGTTTGGGAAATGTTCTGTCACACCATAGTGTTTTTCAACCCAGGAAGCAAATCCAATACCAGGTTGTATAAATACGAATGGAAAATGAAGGGACATACAAGTTGCTTTCAGGAACAAGAAGCTCCATTTCCAGTGCAGCTCTGTGGAACCGGAACAACCCCCAGCGTCACTGGGGCTCCAAAGATGGAACTGGGTCCACCACTAAAGCCATGACTCTGTCCAGTTCGGCACCAAACTTGGTTCTTCAGCACAAAATGCCTGAGGATTAGACTCTGCTGGGGAAGCAGGAGGTCCCCAGGGCACACGGATCCACACCTGTTCTGCTAAAAGACCAGACGGCACCGTTCCTGCCGGGGCAGCCTCAGCCCCGTCCTCTCGCTCCCCCTCGCCTCCTTCCTCCCCCTTGCAGTGACCGTGGCTCTCGAAGCCTTGCGCGGGGAGAGCTGTGGTCTGCGCTGCGCCAGGGCTCCCTGCCAGCCTTCACCAGTGGCTCCTACGCCTCCGAGCCCAGTTTAGAAGCCTCGTTTTACTGCTTCCCAAACACAGTGGGTTCGGCTCAGTGCACCTTCTCCGGTTTACTCTGCGGAGGATGCGGGCTTGAAATAGAAAAAGGAAGGGACACCTAAAAATAAAACATAATTACAGGGGGAAAGGGTGTTTGGAGTTCAGAGCTCTTGGCCCTACTGGCGAGCAGTCACTGAGGCTCCAGGCTCCCTGTTCCTATACTGATGGGCAGATTTTAACCTCTCAGGAAAGATCCTAGATCCTAGATCCTAGACCCTAGCTGTCTTGAGCCCCAAAAGCCCAGATGTGCCTGTGGGGAAGCTCTGTCAGAGACACCAGCAACCCCTGCTGGAGCTCTGTGAGGTGTCTGTGCCAGCCAAACTCACGCTGCCCTGTCCTGAGCGAGGAGAGAGCTCACCTCATCCCTTTGGGATAAGCCATGCAGGGGGCTGCTCTTGGAGTGCCCCAGGGTCTCACCCCAGAGCTGAGGTAGGGTGGGCAACAGCCTGAGTGAGGTTTATCAGTGCTGCCCTCGGCATGGAGGTACCTGCCTCACTCCCTTGGTTGACAGTATGTGGAGTGTGAAGAGTTTCTACCAGTTTCTGGGGAACATGAGAGCGAGCCACGGGCTGAATCCGAGGCAGCTGGAGTCCTCTGCTCGATGCCTGTCCTCACCTGGGCCTGACAGAGAACCAAAGGTGATGAAAGACATTTCTCTACCGGTGCGTGACCACAGCTGGTGACAGAAAAGCCCGATGGCCAACTGGCTGCTCTGTGGAGGGAAGGGGTTTGCTGAGCCCCTGCGTCCTCCAATAACCTGCAGGACCAAGGAGTTCTGACTTTGAGGGGTCAAAGGGGTAGAGCAGCGAAGACAGAAGCGAGAGCCTGTGCCTGCTACCAACACAACACACCGAAAGGGATTTCCCAGCACAGGCCCACATCCAGCCCCAAGCAACTGTGATTCTGTTGAGCTGAAAAGGAATTCAGATTTTGCTGTCATCTGTGCATATTGCCTACAGAGCTAACCACACTTACACCAGGACCAGGTTTGGCCCTGAAACTTTGGGTACAAAGAGGGAAAGGCAGCACAGAGGCCCCTTCTAAGGACCACAGGCAGGTGCAGAACAACAAGAAATGCTCCCCCTTTAAGTCCTGTTTGCTACTACTCTCTTAACAATTTAGATATTTTCTTGCTACTAACTGTCCCTCTGAGGTGGTCCAACAACCAAAACCTAAGGAATGGTTTTCACAGCATTGAGCCCCCATCTCCTTTCTACAGGTGGTGAAACAAGTGTCTTTTTCAGTGGACGGCCAAGAAAAAGTAATCCTGATGCTCTTTTGTCTGCACTGCCTGTAAAGTCACACTCCTTCCTCGTCTCCACCTTCGGGATGGCGTACAGGAGCCACGCAGCAATTCCTCTTATCAGTTTCAGATAAGCAGCATCTGAAGCTATCACAATACAATTAATGACCTAAGCCATCAGGTTTGAATCTGGTCTGGCTGAGAGCATCTCCAGTAGCATCATCTCCCCCCTCCTAAGCCTGCCTGGGAGTGACTCAGAGGGAACAGCATCACCTGCTGAATCATCAGCAAAACTTCCTGCACAAGCCGGCTCCATGGGGAGAACTCCCAGGCAGAAAATCAACTGACCAAGCCAAACATCACTTCACTTGTGGGAGCTGTGGGGCTGCTGGCCAAGAAATGATGGGGCCTGCCCTGGGTGTCTCTGCTGGGGAACACTCCTGATGGAGGGATTTCTTGTTTGTCAGGGTTTCCCGACTTCATATGAGCCCGAGTGTGATCAGCAAGCATGTAAAGACCCCAGGGTATTCAGGGAATTAGCTTTGTGCTTGTGCAAATCTTTCACAGAGACAGCCCGGTCCCCACAGACAGAGGGGAACTGGAGCACAGGGAGGAGTGACTTGCCTGAGGTGACTTGGCTGAGCTGGGACGAGCACTCACCTCTGCTCATCACCCATCTCCAGGCCCGTGGTCAATCCCGCAGGCGTTACAGCCTCCAGCTGAATTCTGCCACGCTGGGCACTCAAGGTGCACGGCTGCTCCCACCGCGTCCCACCGGCGGTTTCACAGGAGGAACAAGATGGGACAGGCAGCGCTTCCCCCATGCCACATCCTCTCCCTTCGCCTGAGGAGGCTTGGTTATCTTGTCTCCTCAGCCCGATAGTCTCCGTCTGTCCGTCTGGGCAGGACAGGAGCTCTGCCTGTTGACTGCACATTGTCTGCGTCTGTCTGGCAGCCTTGGCTCTCCCTGGTTCCACTGACTGCTCCCAGCGCTGTCTCTGTCTGCCTGGCTCCCTGCTCAGGAGAGCGAGCCTGGCTCCCCGCTGCCGCGCCTCTGGCGTTCTGGCAGCATCTCTCCCGTGCGTGGGAGGAGGTGGTGGAAAAAGGGAAAAGCTCAGAGTTGAACATGACACAAACCGGATGCTGCAGCACCCTCGCCCAGCCATGGGAGGTGGAAAACCTGCCCGGCCCGGGAGCAGGGACAGGCACAAACCCCGGCTGGAGGAGACTCGGGCACTCGCACAGCTCTGACCACATCACGCAATGTGAACGCAGATTTGCAAAACCAGGCAGGGACGAGATATCTGCAGTGCTCACCTCCCTCTCCCTCAGATCGAGGTAAATCTGCACGTGCCAGAAGCAGGGACAGTCAGACCCAGCAGCGATACGGATTGTGGGCCTGGATATAATGGTGCAAAGTGGGTGAAAGCTTGTAACATCTCACAAACTTGTTTTGTGGTGTTGTTATGGCTTTACTAGATGCCAGCAATGCTAAGATCCCCCCTTTTTATACAGCCCTTTTCTCCAATGAGTGGCATTTTCCATCAGGCTTTCCAATGTTGGGTTCCTGCTGGGAGCCAAGGTGGGATCATGGGAGGAATCCATTCCCAGGATAGGAAAAGTAGAAAAATAAAATAACATTGCACTAGAAAGAAGCCTGACTGATGGTTACCAATGAAGGAGATCTCGCGCAGTCCCCGCTGCCACACAGTGCACCCCCTAATTCCTGTGTGAGGCCGTGTGCTATGCAGGAAATTGAGATAACACAGTGGCCAAGGTGGGGGAGAGGTAATCTGTGGGGGCACAAATGCAAGTCAACAGAATCTCAGCTCACGGTCCAGCCAGTGACCTGTCCTGCTTTGGAGCTGCCCAAAGTCACGCCTGAACTCTTCACAGCTCATCTTTCACCTTTCTCATGAAAGCGCAAATTGAAGCTTGTGGATTGAAAATGCTGGCCTCGCCACTGATCTGCAGGGCACTGCTGAGGAGTTATTGCTCTTTGGCTACAACGGCTGCAGCTCCTCTGCCTCAGCCTCAGGGGTCTCAGCCACCTCAGGCAGAGCCCATGGACTCCGGCAGGTTGCGGTTGACGCAAGTGATGAGACCAAACCTTGACTGGATGCAGTTCCTACTCTCACCGGTGCAGCCTCAACACTTGTTTCTCCAAAGCAGCAGGTTAGCACTGTTACTCTAAAGCAGACCAGACTCTGGCCCCCAGATGACAGAATAATCACGGGAAAGGCAGTGAAAGAGAAGGGTCTTGGGGTCCGATCCAGCTCATCCCTCCAGGGTCACCAAGACACTCTCCTCAGGTCTTTTCCCAGTGACCCCAGCGATGGGATTTCTCCCAGGGTTCTTGGGTTTTGTGACAGTCATCTTATATTTCCCCTCTCTTTCATCCCTTTAGTTCCAGTTATTTACCTCTCTGTGTCCCCTAAAACGTCCTTCTCCCTCCTTGGGCATCTTCCAACAACATGTATCAGCCCCTCCCCACCATCTGATTCAGCCTTTTGTCACAAACCAGTCCCTCAAGTCCCAGACCAGTTTACTGCTGTCCTCTGAACTCTGTCAGTGGTCATCTTCCGGCCGGAAGGCTAGAATTTTCCACAGACTTTACTGCCACAGTCAGAACCAGATTTTCAACAACATCTAGCACATGAGCTTGGAGCTGGTGAGAAGGAAGAAGCCGTCTATTCCTCCAGGGAGGAGATAAGATGTAGGTCCTTTGGAAAACACACCAACTCTCTCCCATCTCCTGACACCGATGCACAGACACCTTCACATCCTACAGCATGTTTGCTCGTAGTGGTACAACAAAGTCTGTATCTTAGGGCACGAAGGTGCTAACATAATGGACGTAAAAAAGAAAACCATGACTTCTTGAGCTGTAAGAGATCCTACATTCACACCGAGAGTCCTCTAAAAGGGGAAAATCCCGAGAATTGCTTTCACTCACTTGCAGAGCTCTGGGTCAGCTCTAGACGATTTTAGCGAAAACTGCAAAACCAGAGGAGCTTGACTTGAACTGATCAACCTCCAAGTCCCTTTTGGTGTAGGAGGCAGAGCCTCCTGTTGCTGGTTGCGCTCACTGCAGGCAGCGAGATTATTCAAGCGCCCCCTCATCAAGTGCAAGACGCGATATTGAAATAAATAAATAAGCAAACAAAAGTTTCGCAGCCTACTGGTGACATCTTTAGCCACCCACTTCCACTGCCAAAACGGTGACCTCAGACCTGCGGGGCCGTGGGTGTTGCCGGCAGCGCAAGGGTTAAGCTGGGTTACTCCCGGCGGGGCAGGGCCAGGGGGCACTGGCGGTGTAAGGGCAGTGCCACCTACGGGCCACAGACCGCCGCGGCCCGGGACAGGGGACAAGGGTGGGGACGCGTCTGTCTCAAGGGATTGCTCCTCCGAGCTGTCACCCGCCTGCCCAGAGCGGGGGACACGGCTGCACAGAGAGAGAGTGCCCGGGCGGGGGGTTCAGAGCCCGCTGGCAGAGAAGGTGTCACTGCTGGGGATGGCAAAAGAGACAGGTCACGTCCCCTCGCAGTGTCCCCATCGGGCAGACTGGTTTCCTGTGCAAGTGTCTCGGATGATACGGACCCGTCCCCGAGACTTACGGGGGCAGCAGGAACCCCCAAACTCCCAGCAGAGGACAAGGGGAGCGGTGTCGGTTGTGAGAACGGAGCAACTAATGCACACGGTGGTGAAGCCACCTGTCACATCCAGCCACCGGGGACGTGCCAAACCTGGGAAAAACCCCCAAAGTTTGGGGGTTTTTTCCCAATCACCAGGCAACGCTCCATGAGTAAGTTTGCACGTTTCCTAAAGCATCCTCTCAAGCAAACATGCTCTGGCCAGCGCAGCAGTGGTTACTCTCCCCATGCCCTTTCTGCAAATCAAATATCCCTGAATGTGAACTGTTGTTTTTTGGGTTTTTTTTCTCAAATGATACAGACAGCTGGATAGAGAAAAGTAAAACTGAGCTCCCATGGGCTTCCTGGGCAGTGCCTCTGCACAGCGACCTTCCCTGCCCTGGGCAGGCAGCACCCTCTGCTGCCCTCTCGGAGCAAACCAGACCTTGCTAGAAATCCTCCTGGCCCTCACTGACATTCCCCTGGGGATTTCCAGAGAGTTTTGCGGTTGCTTGGATTCGGTCGTGTTTGCAATGCCTCTTCTATTAGCTAAGCATGAGGAATTAGCAGATTTAACTGTGAAAAATACCCAGCAACTTTTCAAACCCTTTTAATCAACCGCTTGCGATGCTACAAAACGAGGCAGTGCATGATCAGAGTGGAACTGCTGGACTGGCAAGGTAAATACATCCCTCCTCGGATGGGTGGGAAGCAGATTTTAGGATCCTTGAATGTGATCTGCATCAAACTCATCCAGGAAATGGATTTCTCACAAGTTTCAACTTTCTAATGGAAAACTCGAGAAGAACCAACTGTCACAGTGAGCTTAAACGGGTGATCTTAAATTGCAAAATTTTCACAAAACAGTAAAACCTTCTTCCTTCCAACTCTACAGGCTTTCTTGGAATTCTAGAATTCCTTGTCTGCCTGTGGTTGAATTAGCCAAATTAACAAAATATGAAAAAAGAAGAAGAGAAGTCTTCAGGACCTGTGTGTAACATCTTCTCAGTGCTAGATAAGAGCAGCACACGATCAAGAAGAGCTTGCTAAAGGTTAACAAACACACGAAGTAAACCCAGCTTCACTTGCACCTCACTTTCTAACAGACATATCTGAGGGACTTGCAGCTGAGGTTAATTCACCTAGAAGGGATCAGGGACTCAGTATTGACAAAACAGGAGAGCTCTGTAAACAAAATCAATGCCAGTGCTGTTGGTACAAAGAATCAGACCATTCTTTTACAGCAGGAGAAAGAAGTTCCAGGAGGTTGGACTGTGCCAGCGATTGGCTCAGTAGCCTGCAGAAAACCATGTGAAGTTAGAACTACTTTGCCTGTCCCACCTCAAGCCTTTGCCACTTGTTTTTCCCCTGAGCTGCAGTTCTGGTAACGTTTGTCTCAGGAGAAGCAGTGAAGAGCTCCTTAAAGTTGAGGGGGGGTGTTTATATGAATAGAAAGGGTTTCATAATCTCTCAGTAGAATTTGCAGTGGTGAGTTTCCATTACTTTAGTTAAATAACGCTCAGCGGAGCTGAAACCCACCGATCTTTTTGTGCTCGATGTGAAACGCAAGAGCTGTGGGGGGTAACGTCCTTTCAGGCAACGCTTCAGCTGAAATGTAAAACCACTGAACTTCCTTGTCCCGACCAATCGATGGGTGACAGTGGGTGATAGTGGGTGACAGGCGTACAGAGCCCCTGACCTGCCGCACAATCTCTCCCTACACTGGTTAGCATACCTATTGTTATGGTAAAGATCGAGCTCCGTTATAAGCCCTAACTCGGACTCCTCGGTTATCGTCACCTAAAAACACCAGCTGGGGAAGAGCCTGATGCAGAATCACCGACCCGGGCAGCAAAAGCCGCCCTCATTCCCCTCGGCCCAGCCAGTTCCCTTTAACCACCCCCACTGTGCCACAGCACATTTGCTTCTACAGACTGTCAGTTGTCTGCTGCCTCCTGTAGCTCAGCATGTTCATTCTTTTACTGATTAATTTCTACAAATAACAATACGCAACCTAGCTCCAGAAGCCAAGCTTTTTTTTTTATTTTTTTTTTACTTCCTCCAACTAATAGATGATGTAGGATAATATAATTTATGGATCTGGTGGCTATGTGTACTATGTAGGCACAGACTAAGAAGTACTTTAGGACTCTTCAGTTAATTGTGACACTGGAGCAGGGTGTCATGTCCAGCTGAACAGCTCTCTGAAACCTTTTACTGTAGAAAACTCACAAGATCCATTTGCTTCCTGGGGGTGTTTTCTTTCCCTTTTGTTTTCTCCCTTTTTGCTACACCTCTGCTGCCATCCCAGATTCGGGTCTGGGTGTTTTGTTGTGGTGTGTGGGCCGGAGCCCAGGGGAGAGGGGGAAAAAGCAAACCTAATTACAGGGGACGCTCTCAAAAATAGAGCCGCTTTTCCCCTTGTCTGTGAGCTGGTGTGAGAGGTGGGTGTTCTGGTTCCTTCCATAGTTTTGGAACAACAGGAGGGTGGAGTTACTGGCACACAGACTGTCTCACACGGGTTTAAACTAAGCTCAGGAGCTGCACAGCCATCACAATAGAAACAACTGAAGTAATTCTACATATTTAGCTTCTTTTCCTTCCTGCTTCCCTGCTGTCTCTTTCCCTCTAGTGTTCTTTATAGGAATATCAACCACCTATTCCTTCCCTGCAGATCCTCAGTGTGGCCACAACATGACCACATCCTGCCCCAAACAATTACATGAGAAAGGAAAAGGCAGCAGAACTGCCAGCGTTCGGCTGGGGAAAAGGAACAGCAGCGACGGACCAGCTCCTGGACATGCACGTAGATCTTTTTTGGTGAAGAAAAAAGAAGCACCAGCTTGTCTCATCGCGGTGAAAATTCTTACTGTGCCAATATTGCAGGAGTCTGGGGGAAAAAATAGCTGTAAGGAGGGTCCTTGTGGTTTGCCAGATGAAGCGGTCCAGGGGCAGAACGAGTGAGAAAGGGAGAGGTTTGGCTCAGGTCAGAGATCTGGTTCAGCGCGGTGAGCACCGTTCCCAGCACAACCGAGGGCAGCACAATGAAGTGCAGGATTAGGACTAAGCAGCTGGTGGTGAGAGAACAGCGGCAGCGGGATCCCGGCGCTTGTTGCCTTTGTCTCAGTTTTCCACACAGCAAAATGAACGTTCGTCCGACGGCAGGCCCCAAAGGACTCAGAGCTCGCCTGCTCGTTACTTAAAAATGGATTTTCAAAGCACAAAGAGTGTGATGAGTAAACAAGACCACTCCCCATACAAGGCAGTAGTTCACAGTCTGTCACGCCCACTCCAGAATCTCATTTTTGGGGTCTTAACTGTAAAAACTTGCCTGGGCAGAAGTTCAACTTGGAGAGTTGCCATGCTGGAAGCTTTACTTGCCTTCTTCTGAAGAAATTCAGAGGAAAAAATAATTTAGTGATGTCCAAGGTCAAAAGAGCATTCTCCAGTGGTGGATTCTGAGAAAGTCCTGGCCGCACTCATGCTAGGCTGGAGCAGCCGTTAAAGCGCGTGGGATCGCTCCCGAGAAAGCCCTCCGAGGGCTCGTTCTTCGTCGGGGTCAGCACATCTGAGGTCTTCGTACTCATTGTGCTTCCAGAGTCTGGATTCAAGGACAAGGTTGGGGAGAGGCTGGAGCATTGTGTGCTTTGACTGTTCTCCGTTTCCCAAGGCTGATGGAAGTTTTGGGACAACGTACTATTAAAGCAGCCCTGAGGCTGCTCTGATAAACACTGGGATGAGCGGAGGGTAAAGCAGCACCCTGGATGCACCAGTAAACCATAATTGAACGCTTGAAGGGGACACATAATTTATAGAGATATATGTCTTTAAAGAGGCTCGTAGATACCATAATTAATGATGACATACGTTGCTGAGGCAGTCATTAACCTTGAACGTTGACCTCTGACTCCTGTCAGACACATTATTGGGTTCAGCTGATCTTAGATTTGATCCAGACAAGGAGTTCTTTCACTAGTTGGCACAAGAGCTCAGAATCCCTCTTGCTGCAAAATCTTTAAATTGCGCAGAGGAACTCGGGAGTAGTTTTGGGGGGTTCTTAAATTCATACTAGATCAATTAATGTCTCTTTACTTCAGCTTCCTAAAGGTGAACCAATTGTGAGTCCAGCTCAAAAGGAGAGGGCATGTCCATGCTGTTTGTCCATGTCCAGCCTGAAACTCAGTAACTGTGTGTAGTGAGGCTGTAACCCCGGAATGCGGGACCCAAAGCAGCAAATGTGGGTGAAACCCTCTGGAAAGCACACGGCCACGTTCCATTTGTCCGCAGTTTGTGCTATCACACCCGTGCTTTGGGATGGAGACAAAAATAGAAAGTGAAGTTGTTTTAACCAGGCATCTGGAGAGCCAGAAACAGCAAAATAAACAGGGGAAAGTTGCAGGCTAGAGGGACTGTCAGTAAAACAGCTACGGAGTAGCTGGAGTTGAAGTAAAGCGGCACAACTCAGGGAAAGTTCTCTGGGAAACAAGCTCAGGAGGAAGCAATACTGTCACGGAACAGCTGGCTGTGACCCCATCCCTAAGGCTTTCCAAGGGCTGCTTCTCATTCACTGACAGCAGACACGCATAAAGGATTTTTTTTAACCTTGGCTCTGCTGAATTCTTAATTTTTTAAAAAATATATATGAGAAGCGCATCAAATGACATTCAAACCAAACAAACTTCATCGTCGGCCCATGGGAACAAAGATGGGTTCGATGCTGAAGCGTCGGCACTGAGCATCGGAAGCCCTGGCTTTGCCTCGTTTTTCGGTGCCTCTCTGACTCTGGGCACCGAACGTGGGGCTTGCAAAAAGAGCCAATTCCTTACGAGGTTGTATCTGCTCCAACTGCTCACCTTTACCGGCATTCAAAATGCTATTAGATTTATACAACTTTAAGTTTCACAGTCAGTTGTTGTTTCTGGGACGTAGGTTTGAGGTGGTCTGGCTCTCGAAATCTCCTTGTCTTGCACCATATTTGTGTTTGTGCTGGAGATTCTTTGTGTCTGCTACAGCAAGGAACTCTGCAGGGTTACTGGCACGCTTAAAGTTACGTGCATTAGGTGACCCTACGTTAGGTCAAGGCTAAAGGCAAGTGGGTTAAAAACCCCACGTATAAAGATAAATAAGAAGGGGGCAAGGCGGCATCAGCCTAGGAAAATTGACTGAAAGCACCAGCTGCTTTTTGGTAGCATCATAATTTTTAGGTGAGCTCAACTCCTACGGAATTTAACATCTGCAAGTTCGCAGTTGCTATGAATAAACCGTGGGTGAAACTGCGAGCGTGTCTCATCCTTTGGTTACCCCAAGATGTTTAAAGTTATCTCTCTGACTCACTGCGTCATCCGTGTTTGCATTACAAAGCACTCGGAGGTCTCAGTCAAGCGTGGGACCCCATCACGTTAAGAACTGTACGTATGCGGAGACAGTCCCTGCCCCAGAGAAGTCACCACTTGAACAGACACGACAGAATGAGGACTGGAGGGAAATAAAAGCTTCAAGAGGGGCTGGCTATGACACAGCAGAGCATGTGGGGAATAAAACCCTTCTCCTCTGGTCCCTCTGTCCAGTTATCTACAAACTAAACCACACTGCATGTCTCTGTGCATGCAAAGAAAAAAAAAACTAAGACACTAACAAAAAAGGCAAAAAAGGCAACTGCTATTGTACAAAACTGTGGCCAAATCGGTAAAAGCGAGGCTTAAAAAACTGTCTTAAGGAAAACAGGATAGAATTAGGAAGAGCCTCGATGTGACTTGAGTAAACCAGCATCATTGTTCAGGGCAGTGTCCTGATTTTCATCTTCATCAGAATGAGACTATCAAGGTGTTCCATCCGTTTGTTCCCTTTGTTCGCTGTACATCTGGAGTGTCAGCCTTACTCTTGCAGCACCCTGCACCTTTAGAGCCCATCCCCTTCTTTTTTCAACTCCCACTGAATTATGGAGAAAAGCAGGATCTCTGGAGAGAGCTGGAGCAGATGTGGAATTAACTATTTTATGTCGGAGATTATCACAAAGACTCAAAACGTTTGGTGTGCGGAATTTCTTTCTGAAGATCAGAGACTTCGCTGCCCCATCATCCCACAGGACAAGAAGCAAGGTCAGGTCACGGAAGCACGGAGGAAAGGCTAAAAATCTAGGGCCATCACGTTTAAGTTAACTCCTTCCTTATTCAGTGAAGTTCATGTTGACAGACACATCCCAGGTTTATGGCAACTGAAGTACGTCATGTAACTAGCAACATCCACGTACTCCTCAAAGTAGTCTCCTAGTAAGCTCAGGAGCAAATACACAACACAACCTATTTCTGAAAGGTTCAGTCTAAGGGTTGCTCTAGTCACAATCCTTAACACACCAGGCACCAGGATGGGTTCAAAATGAGCCCCCTGCAACATAAAGCAGCAGCTTCACTTAACTGGAGATGCAGAATAGCATCTGACTGGAAAAAAAAAATAAAAAGAAAGCATAAACTTGAGCAGAGAACATGCTTTATTGAGAAATAGATACAAGAATAGCACATTCTACCACATCATGGGAACAGGGTTTAGCTTCTGCACAAGAATGACCTTCTTCCCTACTCCACAAGAGATCTACTTCGTTGGATAGTTTCATGAGTATCTGTAGTAAGTTACAATACAGGAGCAAAGGGCATGAGACAGCAAAATTCAGTAATGCCCACAAGGTATACACCATGTACTGATGATCTTTTTTCTTTTTCTTTTTTTAAGGAGGCAGAGCAAGGCAGACAACCATCAGAAGAGCAGCAGAGAACTTTTCCATAACAGGATGGGTCAGTGGTTAACAGGAAACGGCTCCTACCTACCGGTACATTGCAACTGCTTCATTTCAGACACCACCCAATGAGGAAGCACTGGAAGGTTTAAATGAAATCGGCGCTGAATGATGCTCCCATCATTCTACCCCACGACTGTCCCCCCCTTTTAATTACACTGGAACCATACAGGAAACTTGTGGCACAAGGAGAGTGGTTATACTTGAAAGTTATTGTACAATAGTTTCTTCTGGTGGTGCTGATGGGAGAGAAGAAGTAACAGCTTTTTTCTTTTACAGAGACAAACGAGAGTGCACTGTCGGAGAAGCAAACCATCCACACAGCTCTCCAGAGCTGCCACTGATGCACAGAACGTACACTGTAGGCAATCCAACAACTGATAATATTTGCATTGCAGAGTTTCTGTGGCTGTTTGGACAAGGCTAGCAAAAAAACCTGTCTTAACATTTTTATTTCTTCAGTCTAGAGGAAAAAAACATCCTGTCCGATACAAAGAGACCTACAATTCAAGGAAGACTGCTCTGGGAAATATATCTCCAGTGAAATAGCTACTTCTGTATAAAGGAACCCACTAACTCCAAGAGATAAACCAGTTACTTCTAATCAAAGAGGTCTCTCCAACACACGTGGCACTGTAGTAGCTCCAGGAACACAGACCAAGAGCAACTCCCTGAAACAACTCAGACCACGATGGTCTCACCCACTTAGCCGCGACTCCTCCAGGGTAACACTAAGAATCACACCACTCAGTTACAGGGGATGCAAGCTTCTGACTGTACAATATTAACTATGTGAAGACCTGCTATATTATACGAAAAACACTGCTGAAAGAGGTGGCACGTTATCTTCCTAAAACTATTTGATATGTGGAATGGAACAGTCCATCAGACAGGACTGGTTAAAAATGCTGAAGTCAGCGTAACTGCAGCTTGTTGGAAAACCAGACTCTCCCCAAACAAGCATTATTAGACCTTGTTCAAAAGCCACAGAAATTATCTCCATTACTCAGAACGCAAGGAACCTGAAGGAAGAAACAACCAGATTATAGGACACAACACAACCTCATCGGAATAAGAACATGAAGGTAAGACCAGTGACTGGACAGGTACAGTACCAGATATCAGAACTCCTTGGGCCAGCGCTGCTCGGAGCTTCGTTTGGGTCCTATACAGATCCAATCCTTGCAACCTCATTGAGGCCGAAACATAAAGTTCCTCAGAACTGTGGGTGTGCACAAAAGATCTGGGCCAGAACAGTACCAAGGGGAACTGATCTTTCGGGAGGGTACTGTACCAGCCAATCACAACAGCAACAGATACAACAGAGATCCCTAGGGTACTTCCTACTGCTGGGGTTCACTGGCTTCGGGAGTGACAGACAGTTAAGTTCCCTTAGGAGGGGTCCATTTCAAACAGCTGGGATCCATTATCTTATTGCTGTTGGATCTTTTTGCCTCTTTGGCTATCCATTCATCAATCAGATCCTAAGGAAAAGAGCACGAAAGGGCAGGTTAAAACAAACAATCCACGACGGAGAATTATCCACGGTACAACACCACACATCGAAGGCCACAAATCCGAAGACAACTAGCCTACTAGTGACAAAAATGACAATTCCTCCACAGAGCTTTCTAGAATCACACCAGTAAGGCTACTTTGAGCTACAAAGTGAAGTCTCAGGGAAGAGAAAACAAGACAGAGGTGTCACACTTGGGGATTTATAAACCAATCGCCTTTTATCTCCCGAGGGTACCAAGAGGACTCCTTCACGAGTCCATTCATTCCATTCATTTCTATGTCACCCATCTGCCCAATAAAGGGCAGGCGTGATGAGGACCATGACAGGGATGTTGATCCATCACTCCCCTAAAAAGCCGCTTACAACGAGCAACATTATCCCCCACACCAGCAAAGGAAGGGCAACACAGTGTATTTCTGCGCTATCGAAGAATCAGGTTGGACGCTCACGTCGTGTTTCATCAGTTACTACATTGAACACAGCAGTGCTCCCGCGCTAGAACGAAAAAGCTGGGAAACCCAGCACAATGCAAAGGAAATACCGATTTCAGCAAGTTCCTGTCAATCTAACAGTTAAATATAAGGAAACAAAACTACAGAAAATCTTACCTGTCTCTTTAGGACCAGGTGTTTTCCCTTCCAGTACTTGAGCATCTGAAGCGCCTGCAACGTGCTAACGATGTCAACAGGGTTTACCGCAGTCTCCTGGCTGATTTCTGCAAACCAGTATTTCTGTTAGAAAAGAAACTAATTCCTCTACAACAGCCTCTCGTTAGTTTTCAGCTATGAGCTCTATACAACTCCTTTCCAAGTGACAGGCACAAAAGTCCCTGCACACACGAAGGAGGTATGTGCAGTTATTGCCGTTGCTGCTGGACTTGCACCCTTCATCGCTGGTTACCTGCAGCGCCGCTGTACAACGTGTCTTTGTTTACTCCACTCTTGAGGACTGATTGCAAATAGTTTGAAGAGCGAGAGGCCATGGCCACGCAGAAACAGCCTAACTCACCCCAAACCTGAAAGCCAAGCCTAGGCATCACGACGATAAATGATACTAATTTTAGGATCCAAGTTAATAAGGTGTAATCTTCTGAAAAAAGTTTCTGCTTCTGCAGAACTACCTTGATATCTCTGGGAAATGCTGCACACTCCTGGGTGCCATAAACATGGATCCATTTTTCTTTCTAAAATTAACGTTCTTGTCTACACATGGATGAAGTTCTTTGCACTCTATACATATTTTCAAAACTCTGCAAGCTGGCTTATCTTT
>NW_009734580.1:0-8572 GCF_000703405.1 Apaloderma vittatum | reverse complement strand
GGGGGGGGAGTGAAAGGGAGCCATAACAACTGCAGCAATATTCCACAAACCCTGCTGCTACACAAACACCTGCACTCATGAGTCAAGCATGACTCGCCTCATATTTGAGGAAAACGAGTGAATGAAATGCCCAGGTATGTTCCTGAACCAAATCACTACTATGAGCTTATTTAGCTTGCAAACATACCTTTTATAGAGATCTCCTTTCCTTGGAAATTATGGAGGTAACGAAGGAGAACTTCCTTCCAGTAACTACGGTAGCTGATGAGACCTAAATCTGACAGAGGCCGTTCCGGAGAGCCAACTTTTTCTTCTACTTTAGAAAGCAAATAGCCTGTAAAGGAAAGAAATCCTATTTATCCTTAAACTACCCTCTCCTGACTGTTACCCCCCCACAGCACACGCAGAAATCGGCTATAATGAAACCTGCTCAACCACCACCAGTGATACTTTAGATTTCTTGGTGAAATTGTCACGTTGGACAAAACAAGCTTCCAGAATTCCTCTCTCTGTACTTACTGAAGTCGATGAGCATTTTGCCGTAACCTTGCCTCATATACTGAGGCATTGTCAGGATGCAAGAAACATTGTAGTTGAGAAAAGAATTCTTCTCCTACAAACGAGAACAGAGAGAGGGTAGATCAGCAGGCCTAGATCCGGACAAACAGCGGGTACATCACAACCCCAACAGAGGGAACAAGCCCGTGCAGCTGATACAGTACCTGGTGAAAGCAGCACCAGCAGAAAAACCTGCCCAACAACAAGTAACAGGATCCCCTCAGCTACCAGCCTGGCTTAGTGTCTTACGTTATCAGCCACTAAACTTAGTCTTTGGTGCACAATTTTCAGCCTCGGATGGCTGGTCATGGGGTTATACGTAACAAGAAGCCAGTAACACTCTCACTACCACCCCTGGCATCTACCAGGTCTACATGCAACAAGAAAAGCAACATAACAGCAGCATTAGGGGCACGTGGTGTATAGCGAGATGTTCACGGACTCAGATACACTTTTCCTCAGTTCAATGTAGATTTTTCTTTACAGTATTTTTTTAAGGTATTTATTCAGTTTGGACCCAGGTGTTTTAAGGAATAGCTTCCTGTGTTTTATCTGGGAGTGTATTCTCCTGCCTATAGAATTTTGTTGACTGAAATACCTAAACCAATAACTGCATGGCATGATATCACCACATCCAGAAAAGAAATCCCTTTTTCTGTACTGAAGAAAGAACAACCAGGAAATGTATCTCACTGATGTGCAGCAGAGATTAAACAAACAGACTGGCTAGTTTTTAGGTACACAGAGGATTTGAGCAAAGAGTTGAGAAAACTGCCTCCTACTCTAAGCTTGGCTACTGATTTATGGGATCTGCTTAAGTTACTTGAGTTACATCTCAGCTTCTCCCCCTAAAAACTTTTATTCCTTCAAATACTTCGTTTAAACAAAAATAATCACGGGGACTAATACTTATTTTAATATACTTTTCTCTACATTTCTTTACATTTTCTTTATCCTTACTTTAGCCTACATTCAAGATACCACCGTGCTTCCTAGCAACAATACTTCATTTAGGCTGGTTTGATTTTTGCCAGTCATGAGAAAAGATGCTACAGCAAAGCACCTGCAACCCCTGCAGCAAGCAGTAGGAACAGCTCACACAGATCAGGTTTGAAACTTTATCTGTTCCCAAAAGCAGCAAACCCTGAGACTGCAAAAGCTCGGAGAGGAGATTCACTGCTGACAACTGGTGACCTAAATCTCATTTTAATGAGGCAGTAATGCCTGTGGATGTATTTTCAACTAACCTTGGAGAAGTATCCTATCAGGTGGCAGCCAGTGTTGTCAGCTTCTGTCATGACATAGAAGAGGAAGGGTTCAACATCGTAATACAGTGTTTTATGGTCCAAGAAAAGCTTTGCCAGCAGACACAAGTTTTGACAGTAGATCTAGAAGCAAAAAGAGAACAGGATACACCTGGCTATTACAATGGAACATCCCAAGAGTGGACAGAGCCAGGCATACGTGGGAAATGACGACAGAATTCTGATCATCTCAGAAACGACAGTCTTTCAAACAGAGCAGCTGGTCCAGGAAACAATTCCATTTGTGATGAAACTCGATAAGCCCAGCTTCCTCAGGGTGGGAACGTCTGTGATACCAATCTCCGACTGCCCAAGACACCACATCCTCAGTGAAGGAGCGCAGAAGGTTGGATCTCTGTCTGCTTGCACCGTGTTGTATTAATCCCACGCTTCTGGTAAGTAGTAAAGACTCCTCCCAACTTCCGGCAGCACAGAATTTAACTTTTGAATTTGTTTCTTTGTTCTTTCCTTTGAAGCCTTTAATTCAGGACACAACTAGAGACAGGACCCGAGCATGGTGATACCACCTGGCACCGAATCTTCAGGTGCAGATTCATATTCTATCCTTCAATTCAGGGTTAGGGTCATCACCCTCAAATAAAATTAAGCTGCTTCCCACTCTAATTTAAACTTCACTGAGTATTCAGGGTGAATGGGAGATGGGCAGCAGCGATCTGAGGCCAAGTACAGAAACCTCGCCACGAACTTTCAGAAAATGATCTTGACATACATCTCCAAGCCCAGCATTAGACAACAGATGGAACTGCTGGAGCACAACAGGGCTGAGGAATAACCACAAAGAAAGTGCAGGCAAAACTACTGCCAGAATCGCCAAGAACAGGCACATCACACTCTAGTAGCCTTTCTGCAATTAGAGGGAGACAGGGCCATTTGCACCCTGTTTCCTGACAGGAAAAATAGCGCCCCAGCACATTTGAAAGATAACCCCCACGCTCGAGACCGGCCTAAGGAGAGCAGTTGGTTACCTTGTTCTTTTTCCCGTCCACTTCAAACACCGAAATGGAGCCTTTGCGATAGATTTCATCACCCGGTGGATGTTTCCAAACGCATTTTGCCTAGGACAGGAAAACAAACTTTGGGTGACATCAGGGTTTTAAGAGTGGAAACGGTTACAATAGGTACTGGATATGTCAAAAAATGTGCAGTTTTCTCATCTCCTAAAGTGAGTAACTGAGCTAACAACGGTCATGTTTTAAAATGTTTGTATGCTGACAGCAGATTTGTAACTCCGGAATCAGCCCTTACCATGTGTCTGCGCAGTATTGTCTGGCTCTTCATATATTTGAGGCAGAACTCACACATGTAGAGACGTCCCAGACGAGCGTACTCCTCCGGGTAGGGAGAATGATACCAGGTGTCCAGCTCGTAACGGCCAAAAGCGATTGTTTTAATCATGTTGCTGCCTTCTGTGATCTGGCCTTGGAGCCGCAACTTCTCCTATGAATGGAAACAATGGGTGATTATTTAAAAAAAAAAATTATTACAAGTAGGAAGAGATGAACAGGGCCTTATTTATTTCCCTCAGGGGAATAATTACAATCTTCTAAATTAATCTTTTAGTGTGACCATATTTAACGACCTCTCCCCATGGACCTCTTCTCAAACTCAGTCTGAGCCCTGCCAACAGCGGAACAATTATTGACTGTTCCCATCATCAGGAAACGTCTTGTCAGTCAGCACCCAGCATCACACTTTCTCTCATGAAAGCAACGTAAGCGTCTCTCCACGCTGCTTTCCTGATCTGCAGGGAGAGGATAGAGCCTAATGCTCTGCCTCAGATATCCCAGATGCGGTTGTCACTGGTAAACACCAAAGTATCTTCTTGATCATCTCTGGAGATGGAAGGTAGCTTTGGAAAGCAGCTACAGAAGCCTGAAGCAATACAAGGGTTTGAACTTTATTCCAGTCTCCAGCTACTGTCAAGACGGCTTCTGCCTCTAATCATCACTCTTCAGCCGTTCTGTCAGCAGGTGAAGCTGTCTATTCCTACATTAAAACCAAACACCTATTAAATGTGTCTGTTACTAATCACTCCTCTTGCAGGCATGGCAGCATTCACGACTGCAAATGCTCAGCTCCAGCTGTACTTTCAGCAAACCCTCTGAACGACCAGCACTTAAACATTCCCAGTACAACGCTGCCAACTTGACTGGGCTGCAGCTGCTCTTCTCATGAACCCCGATTCTAGCTGCGCGAGTACTACAGTAAAACCCAGACAGCATTTGCATTTCTAACAAGGCCGCTTGCTAAGAAATACAAGTTAGAAGTCTCACCAGGTCCTCAGATGCCCGTGCTTGCGCTCTTCGGAAAAGCTCGAGGTCATACTCACTCGTCAGGTTTTCAAGTAGAGGTTCCCTAGTGTTGCCATAGGTTTGTCTGTGCTCCTAGGACAGTAAAACAACGGGAGGTTTTACTCTCAATGCTGCTACTAACCTGTTGGATCTTGCGGCTTTTTTAGGTGAGAATGTTGCAGGATGGCTGGGAAAGCCAAACTCCCCTTTAGTGGTCTCATTCCAGACAGGAAGGAACAAAAGAATAAAGTTATTGCTTTTACCATGTATTTTTCTTTTTGTTCCTTGCTTAGTCCCGAGTTCCTCTTCTTTCTGAGCTCAGCTACTTTCTCCTTGTATCGCAGCTGCCTCTCTGTTGGCGCCTGAAAGAAACCAGAGGTGGAAACCTTCACTAGGCTTCGTCCAATTCAAACATTTTTCTTCCCCTTCCACTGTCCCGGCTTTCATTTTATGAGGTTTGTTACCTCTGAACCAAATCCTGTGCTAATAAGAGGGTACTACAGGTACAACACAGGTATGTAAACACAGGAAATTTTTCTTCCCATCTTCTTCCTTCTTCACTGCAGCTCATCTCTGCCAAGGTACCTCAGTCCCAGAAGACAGGTTGCACTGCTTAATCATGGGGAAAAGCTCAGGGCTGACTCATGAAGTCATCTTGAATCAAGTTCAAGACCCATGAACCAAAAATGTAATTCGCCTAGTTTTATTCTTTTCTGTTTAGTCAGAGTAAAATTGTAGTTTACAGTTCTGCAGGAATTGTCTCATCCTACACATCAAAGCACACAGAAGAAGCCATCCCGAGAAGAGCTCCAGCCTCCTCTCTGCTCTCACCAACTGCCCCAGTCTCTCACGTACAGGATAAAACGAATGCCCTTACTGAAACAGACTGGAGATGACAAATGGGGAGTGTCAGGACTTGGCACAAGGGCTTACTGAGAAGCGAAGAAGTGAGTTCAAGTTGAAATCACTGTCGCTGGAAACCACAAGCTGAGGTTTTTACACTTTTAACCGAGCGGCCACTCCATTCCGTGCAGTTTGCCTACCTGGTGTCTGGTGGCGTGCCTGTTGTTGTCATCCTGCCGATGGGCCAGCATTCGCTCCTCAATCTGCTTATCTCGGCTCTGTGCTCGCACCTGGAAGCCAAAACCCCTCTGTCAATGCCACGTCAAACTGCCATCAAAGCCTTCACCTTTTCTCAGTTACATGCGTTTTCTGCACCGTAATTTGCAGATGATTTGACACACAAATGCTGCTGTCTTACAGCTAAAGACATCAGCTGAAATACGTTAGCTCTATTTTCTGCTCACAGATGACCTGTACTGGCATTTTGTTCCCCCCCCAAAAAAAAACATAAGGAAGATAAACCAGAAGTCTTGTTTACCTTGCACTCATCTGCTGAGAGATTATGATATAGTGGGCATCCCGATATGGAGAAGTGTCGCTCATGTTTTCCAGTTAGGTGTCCTGCAAAGGATCAGAAAACAAAACAAAAAAACCTTTCAGCGTGTGATCATCAAGAGGTTTAAAAAGCATCCCTGACGGGCAGATCCCTCACATGGACTTTAGGGAGCACGCTCAGTTTATTAGCAGCGTGACAGAAGGAGCACACTTCACAGCTCACAGCACAAGCGCTAAGAACAAAGAAGGACAATCTTTTTCAGGCTAACTGAAAAGCTGCGCTCCATGCAAGCAACCAGCTGTATTAGAGCTCTGCAATAATTTGCTTCTGAAAACCTGTTTCTGGCGGAGACCAGTCCCCTACCTGCACGACTCCGCATTTTCCTCCCACGCCTGTGCTCATACTCCTACCTCGTTCTTTATCCTGTCACCCCACACACGCTCCTAGCCAGAAAACACTCCCAGGAAGAGCAGACCTGCAGATACGCTTCCTATTCCTTCTCTATACCCACTTCCCAGTAACGCTTCTGATCCTAATTAAGTGCATATTGTTAGGATGTATAACTCAACTGAGGGGGACTTTGAATATCACAGCAGGAAGGCAAACCCCAACAGATTAATCCTGGAGTTGAAAATTACCTAAAGAGTTACAACCAGGAGTGGGACATTTCATGTTGAAATTGTAGCTTTCATGGAAGCGGCGGCGCTTAGGGCGGTGAGACAGGTCACTTCCAGAATCCTTCATGGACATGTCCTTGGCAATGCTCTCATCATGGGATACATTTGGACTGGAGATATCAATATCAGACTCTGAGGAAGGGGCATTCCCGGTGGGGGTACGAGGTGGAGACTCATCGTGATCCGCTGCATTTTTAGTGTCTGAATAAGGATCAAGATGTTACAAATTTGCCTGAAAGAAAGCTTTCAAAAAAATACATAAAGCAACTCCAGAAAGCTGTCTCAAACCCCCTGTCCTCAGGATATTGTACTGTGCCCTCAGAGAATGGAGCCACGTACTCTTTCCAATGGCATTTCGCAAACTTCCCACACCTGACGTACCTCTGTCAGAGAAGTCAACCACTTGCTCGGTCTCTGACCCAGACGAGCGAGTCTGCCGGAGCGGGTATTTCTTTGGAGTCACAGGAGTGGGCTGCTGTTGGCTGCGGGTTACCCTCCTCGTGGAATAGACAGGCTCTTCTGCTCCGAACGACGGTGGATTACGAACTGGGCTGGAATCTAATTCCATAGAAAAACCATAATTACACCCACAATAACCACGCTAAGTCCGAGACTTGCCTCGCAAGCGCTCTGAAGCCCGTAATACCGACCCCTGACAGCTGTCTGCCAACAAAGTTCTGTCCTACTGCTCACCGCTGCACATCATCACAAAGATACACTCTGTTCTTCCGAGCTTAAATCTTTTGACACTTTCACCAACACCGAGGAATCTGGAATTAGATCAGCTTTCTCCGGGCTTAACTACTAATTACAACCCAGCTCCCACTTGGAAAGCTAAAAAACCGTTAGTTCAGATAAGAACTATCAGTGCTTAGAGAACCCTCGGGAACAGCAAGAGTGCTCCTGGTGCAGGGCTACATTTGAGACCCCGCGTGTGGTTTTGTGATCCTATACTCCTCTAAGACTGTAAAACAATTATTTTGCATAAAAATAATGTTTTCATAGCCTAGGAGTATCACAGACATCCCACATAATTCCAAACCACCTTTCCACTTGCTTTGGAGACCTAATTACTAGATGATCATGCACGTGTATTTCTCACCTGCGCTAAAATTTGTTGCAAAATAGATTCTTTATCGAAGTGTATACACGGAGCAATGGAAAGCAGTTATTATCTACTGTCATCTCCTCCCCTTGATGCCACATGGCAGCTTATTAACTAGCAGCCGAGAAACGACTACACTAACACAGTCAATGTTTCCTCTTACAATCTGGATGCCAAAGCAGAAGCATCCAAAATAGCACGACTGCACGTATTGCCCAGTGGGGTCAGCGTCAGCGAGTCATGAAAATACATCTTCTCCTGCGGTACAGAAAACCTCAAATAAACAAAGAAAACAAAAACAACTTTCACCTCTAAACATCCTCCCTCTAGCTTGGCTCCAGCACCCATACGGATGTCTAGACGGAAATCAAATTTTTAGAGTTCCTGGAAAAATTAGGCAAAGTTGGCAGCAGATTCACAGACTCTGATTCCCTTAATGAGGAGACATCTTCACTTTCTGAACAGAGGATACTCCAGTTTTGACTTCTACCACCAGTGTAACCGTTAGACTGTATTTCCTTAAGTGTACAACATGCACATATAAAGACTGCTTTTTGCCTTGCCACATTAACAGCCAATGATAAAATCCTAAATATTTTTATTTAAGTATAAACACACAGCCAAGTTCTAAAGGTCCGGAATATGGGGTGCATTGAGCCTCTCATTGCTTAAGAGGCTGCTTTTCCTTTTTTAAGAGAATAAAGCATCTACCTTGAGAGCTCTGACTGAGTCTGGCCGAGGAACGGGTCACACGGGCGGATCGCCGTGATGTGCCATCGCTTTCAGAGCTGTCCGTGTGCTCAGGGTCAGTAGAGAAATCCGAGTCTTCTGTTCCATCTGAGCTACTGCCCGCATTCCTCTGCAACACCACAGACTCAGCCATTAGCACAGAAGCACGTAAACTTGCATATTGCATTTATATGATTTTTTAAAAAAACAGAGAGAGAAAATACTTGATGCTAAGTAGATAAATTCAAGCTGACAGAATGCAGTAGGGTCTAGATGACCTTTAAAGGTCCCTTCTAACCCAACGTACTTGATAATATATGCAAACTAATAAATACCAAGGGTATTACTCTGGAGAAAATATTTTAGGTTGATAAATATGCAGTGCCAGTGCCTTCAATAATGAAAAAGTTGCTGTAAACTGATCTGCTAAGAAAGATCACTGCAGCAACCTATTTTATTTAAAGCGAAAGGTAAATGACGTTGTTCCA
>NW_009734579.1:0-29518 GCF_000703405.1 Apaloderma vittatum | reverse complement strand
TTCTTCTTTTTTTTTTTTTTCCCTTCAAAGTTAACGCTGCCAGGGGTTAGGGCTTTAAGAGAGAGACCCAATACCAAGAGGCTTGAAAAAAAATTTAATGAGCTAGTTAACACTGAACAGCGAGGACTAACCTAAAAACTGATCCCACATCCCACTTAAAATATTTACAATATCGTTAGAGGTATGTACATTGTAACCACGTCCCTTACAGTCTATTTATAGATGAGTTCCTTAGGAATTACACCTGTGCCGCCTGGAAGATGAAGAGCACGCTGTGGCAAAGCGACGCAGGCCGCGGGGACAAGGCCGGGCTCAGAACCCCCCTGTGCCGGCCTGTGAGCCGTTCCCAGACGCAGCGGCAGGACCAGCACACTGCGCTGCCCAACTCACCCTGCTCGAGGGAAAAAACCAAAAACGAACCAACCCAGACGAAACGGCAGCCCTCTGTGCGAGGGTACGGGGAGTCTGTGATCTCCGAGACATGGGCTTACAGTGATCGGCATCTCCAAACATCTCATTCACCCCAAATTCTGCTGCCCCACTGACGGTCTACAAACCCGTACAAAGCGGGAATCCCCCCAGGAAGAGAAAGTCACGTAGTAAAGCCTAATTTTGTGACATCCTGAAATTACACGACAGAACAGCACCTCTTGGAAAAGTTTCATGGTTCAAGCAAGAGAGACAAAGCAATACAACAAGTAAGACCAGATTCATAGCTCTAAGTTTTAAAGTCCAGCTAGCAGAATGAGATCCTCTTCAGGCATTCCTTTATTCGGGACACCTTCACTTCTTATTTTCTGAAGCAGAGCTTATCTGTACTGAAGTGGGGCAGTACCACCTTGCATTGATGTTTTATGTACTTTCTGAACTCCCTTCTGCTGCTTTATTTCCCCCTTCCAGAAAGAAACCCCAGGAGTTCCTGAAAAGCATTTCTGACAAAGAAATTGTAGAGTCAGCCACCAAGCTCAAAACAATTTAAGTACATTGGTAAGAAAGTCACAGAAAAATGGACAGGCAAATGGATAAACCTGAGAATGCAAGTGAGAAACTACTGGGCGAGGTTTTAGTGTCAGACCAATCCAATACTTACTCAATGGTTTAATAGGATAAATAGAGGAAAAGCTAATTAAATTAATCTGATTTACTAGAAAATATTAAGCTTACAGATGATACCATGTCTGCATAATTTTAGAAAAATCATTGATTTCATGGTTTATTTTACAATAATTGGATTAGTCTACAAGTTAAGGCAAACATACTAATGCATTTGCTTTTCTTTTTAAATCATAGTTATAAAGGTTACACAAAGTTCTCCAAAATTTCTAAGAAATGTTCACAATTGAAAAAAAGATTAAGTTTCTTGATATCAGTACATGGAAAAAAAAAACTAGGACAGTGTATACAATGCCATTATAGTAACAATATTCAAATATCTAATGGTAATATTTAGGCCATTTGAACAATGTGCTTCAAATGCTGAACTTCTGAAATTACTTACAAAGGTAAATAAGATTGGTAGCCGTATCATAGTATTCATAACATGAACATAATTATATTGGCTATTTTCACAAAAACAGAGCATTTGGTTTCCAAACAATAAAAGCATATAATGATTAAATAAACATGAGTATGGTATGTATAACAAGTACGTTGTTGCTTCATGTAGTCTGGAGCTACTTTCAGGTGTTTGTTTTAATTCTTTTGAAGGAAGGAGCTTGCTTATGTGCACTTTGTCAAATGTTTTCTCCAGGGAACTGTGAATGCCTATTTAGAGTCATGAAAACAAAATCCAGAGGAGGGCAGCCCTTGTGAGTGGGAGGACGGAGCGTAGCTTATGTGTCACCATTTAACACTGCCAGGCAGCTCTGCAGCAGCTGTAAGTTACCCTGCAAAAATAAACACAAATATGACCACATTTCCCTACTTTCTTTTACACTTGTGGCAAAAAGATGGGGTTTTATACTAGCAATTACACCACTGAAAGAGAACAAACAGGTATTCAGCTTATGCAGAAATATTTATGTAACTAACTTTTACGTTAAAGAGGTTTTTGAATGTAGGAGCATTGTGTTGTGGAACTAAACAGCCAACTTGAGATTCAAAAATAAGCATTTAGTATACTTCCCATGTTTCTTCAGAAGTTTTTTTACTCGTCTAGCCACAAAAACTATTTACTGCAGAGCACTGTCATAGCAATTAAGGTCAAAGTTTAAAAATTTTCTTTTTTTTTTCCTCTATATAGTATTGCTATTACTCTGTCACCGGAATATCAGTCCCAAAGCACAAGTATTTATCTATTATATTGAATTCCTCAAGAAGTGTTAGCCAATGCACAGCACTCAGAATATCCTGTCTACAGCAGCCATCTAAACTGTTTGCGGACAGGCCTTGTTTGAAAGATAAAGACAGATTTACGAGCTAAGCCAGTCATCCCAGTTGAGTTCAACCATGAGAGCTGGAGCTACAGAAGCGATTATCAGAACATCACCTAATCTGTATCTCTAAGGCCAAGTTCTGCCCTTCTTTTCAAACACCTGTAGGTCAGTTTTTAACCTTATTTAAACCACTCTGACTCTACCATAAAACCATACAGATTCCTGAACAAATTTAAAGAACTGACACTTAGAAAGATACCCTTGTGAATTAAGCAAATGTGATTGACAAATACACCAGGATTTACTTTCAAGGTAAAAAAAAACAAAAACCAAAACCCACACCCAACCTGGTGTTCACAGTATTGTTTTCTGCATTCATTTATGCTTAGATCACTTCAAACTATTGGCTATTCACTACGAAATAGCTGTACTAGATTTGTTCCCAATCTCTGCCTAAGAAACAATGTTAAGGTGTCGACAGTGTTCCAAGTAATTCCTACCAGGTTCAGAGAAAATGCAAGAACAAAACAGTCTGCATGCCCAGTCATAAACATGGGAGAAACTGCTTTGTTCTAAACAATTGTTGGATCAAGAAAGAAACACATAAAGAAAACCTCAAACAAAAGCATATAAACTAAACAGTATCAGCAGCTGTGATTTGAATGTCCTTGATAAACAGTCCAAGCAAGTACTAAAGAATCTGCAATTCTTACTTTTTCAGCTGAAAGCATTCCGAGTGACCTGTGGTAGACATGCAGAAGGACACTCATCCCTCAGCCCCAAAAGGTAAGAAATCTTAATTCTATCCCCCATTAAGGTTCTTATAATCCAGTTTAAGCAATTAAAGGCTTCAAATTAGAAGAAAGACTCTCTTGTGTCTGCTGAATGCTTTTCAGTCCTCTCCAGAAGACAGCAATTTCAGTTACAGCTTCAACAGGTTTGTTTTTTTTCTTTCCTTTTATGCCTGTACTGGCAGAGGACAGTCACAAGCTCTTTAAAAGGCTTGTAATTCGATGATATGAACAAGTTCAATACACGAGATGCATGGGGACATAGTGGCCCATCTTTGCAGTGTACAAGACACATAAATCTAAGGTCTGTTACTGAACAGCTGATTATTAGCTGTAAAGAAGTAAAGAATTAAAAGGAGTCCTTTAGTCTGAAGTCTTCAGTCTTCAGACCCAATGCTTCAGTCTGAAGTATAATTGTGGACTGCATGCATGTCACCTATCGCAAAAGTGTGACAGTGATCTTCTGGCCATCTCTTTACAGCCCATCAACAGCATGAAGATATTTGCAATTCACAGGCCACTACACAGCACTCTAAAGAAAAGCGGGTACCAAGATGTCATAGAATCATAGAATGGCCTAGGCTGGAAGGGACCTTAGAGATCGTCTAGTCCAACCTCCCTGTTGTAGGCAGGGACACCTCTCGACTAGACCAGGCAACACATGGGGACATACATCAGTCATTTCCAGACTCGGCCAGCCAGTCTACTGACATTTCCCAAATAGGCAAATCATTCATTTTGATTAGATCAAATTTACAAAGTTCACAAGAACAATCTTAAAGACATTACTCTTTCTGGCTGCAGCAGCTGGCATCTTGACTTACATCAGCATAGCTCAAGAAAGTCCAATAAATTCAGATTCAGGAAAGTGCTTCTTGCCAACTCAGACGCCTAAGCTCTAGATATTACAGCTATTGGCAGAACCATGACAGAAATATCCATTTCAGGAAAGAAAGAATTACTGACAAAGCATTTAACCAAATCCCTTAGCACTGGATTTTGCTTACTCCCTTCTTCTGTCAGTTCCAAACCGACATCTGTTGGTAGTAATGCAACAAATTCTTTTTTCCACAAAAACTCATAGAGGAAAAAGTGTAGATATTAGTATTTGTGGTAAGAGATGATTAGATTTTTTTATTCTAAGGAAGTGGCTATCCAGTTACACTTCATATGTCAAAAGACTCTAACAAGTAGAGCCAAGGCTATAAATTCTATAAGCATATGATTATAACCTTAACAGTTTCATCAGCTATCAAACACGAACATGAAGTCCAACACAGGAACACCTCAAAATTCAACTGTTTAAAATACTGAATAGGTTTAAATACAGTTTTTGCACTAAGTGCACAAACATTCAATCAAGTCTTACATCAGCTAGAGCCGCATAAAGTAATGAAGACAGACAGACACAGAAAACAGAAGTTAAACACTGCCTTGAGGGTCAGTCAAGAGAGAATGGCTGTAGGAAAAGAAACATCAATCTGTTTAGAGTGGGTCAGAGACCAAGCAGAATCTACAGCTGAAGTTTGGCAACTACTTTAAGTTAAACCAGGGTACATGGTGCTGATAAGAAGGCAGCTCGCTCTTATTCCCAGCCAAGACTGTGTTTTGACACAAGGAATGCTATGAAAACAAGACCGAAAGTAAAGCTTAGAAAATCCAGAGGAAATTTTAGCTCCATCTTACTACACAGCTGCACACATAATAGCATCAACATAAGGGAAAGGAACAGAGTCATGTGTTGTCATCCTTCCTGGCAGGAGTCTGCACTTGCATCAACTTGCAACACACAGCCTGATTTTTAGCTTTTTCAAAAGTTTTAAGCTGCAACCAGGAAAGAATAAGAGGATATTAGCAGATTAAAACAAGTATTTTATGAGGAAGTAGTATAAACGTAAGTAGGCAGAGAGAGTACACTTAGTATTTGTATATACAGTGTCATCAATTCACTAAAAGTTTAATTTCCCTATCACCCTCAAATCTTCTAGAGGCACAGAGCCAGACAACTCAGAAAATGTGAGCCGTGTTTCAGAATCTTCTCACAATACATTCCAGCTTCCTCAGTACAGAGATCTCTGTGTTTTGGGATTTGTGTTTTTCTTTCCACACAGAGCAAATAACCTTTAACACGAAGTCATGCAGCAACCTTCACTGCAGCTAAATTCCTCCCAGGTGAGTTCCAGCACCCATTGCTGCATCATATTTCACCTCTGGGCTTTCTGTGCCAGGCAACTCCAAAAGACACACGGATGGACCAATTCAGACAGATGCATCTGCATGACATCTAGTCTGGAGGTATTCATTCCAGGAAGAAAAAAAAAAACAAACAAACAAACCAACCACAAACACACAACTAATGCAACACAATAGCAGACTTGTAGCACAAGCCTGCAGCCCTGTCGTCTGTTGCCCTCAGTCCCTGCTCACCACTTAGTTTCTTGCTGGAAGGAGCACTTAGACCTGAGTAACAGATCATGTTGCAAAGTCTGGGAGTGCTGTGCTCCACATGCCAGTGTCAAACCAAGCAATTTCCACTTTGGGGCTGGTAAAATTTCACCTGCCTCCAGTAGCTGCAAAACCATGAAGACAGCGACTGCCACAGCATCAGGCAAATTATTTTGTCCAGGACCTTAAAGCAGGGGGCTTTAGATCTGATATCATTCATTTATTGCCTGCATGAAAAAGCCGCTTTCTTTTTTGCTTCTACCAGCCCTCTTTTGGCTCTACTGCAAGAGGAATTAGGTGTCTACAAACACACCAGCTTAGCCCAGCCAAAATCAGGGCTACTTAGCCTCACCTTCATGAAATGTGAGCACTGTTCACGATTTACATTGCAACAAGTATAAAAACATCCTCTCTGGGACAAGGAGAAACCTTCATATTCCCCTAACATTGCTCTTCACACATCAGGGCACGATGTCCTCTCAAAAAAGAGCAAAGTCTTTCCTTATCTTCTTTCTTCCTTTTATGGAACTACCTCAAAGCCTCCAGCAAACCATGTCACCTTTCAATATTCTGTACAGACTAGTAACTTATCCGTAAGACTATCCTCAGATATGCTGGTTAGAGCATTAAGAAGAAAACTTCCCATTATAAAAATCTAAAAATATGATCTCTTTCACTCATAAATTCTGTAACAATCCCACCAGAATCTGTAGAAATAAAAGCACAGCAAACTGATCCATCTGTAGTAGTTCGTTTTGAATAAACATGAAACAAAGCCTTTGAAAAAACAGAACTTTCAAACTTACTGAGGAACAAAATATCCCTTTATTCAGCAAGTCATTACATGAGTTAACATTTCAAGAACTGTCACCCTTAGCCAAACTTACCTTTTATAGTTTTAAGCTTTAAACACTGAAAATGGTCCAATGAATCTTACAAAGCTCCATGATAAATTAGGTGAAATGGGTCGGGGAAAAAAAAAAAGTTCACCTTCAAAACCAGGACTACAGTTCAAAACTTCTCCTATAGCCTTATATACTCCTTGTTAGTAAATTTACTAAACTAAGTCAGAATGAGATAGACTATCTGAAGAACTACATCTTAAAACACAAGCTGTGGTGACAAATGAAGAACTGCTAAGAAAATTCCAGGTAAACTAAGGGCACCAAGAGCAAGTATCAAGCAAGTTTAAAGCTACAGAAACTAAGCATTTTTTCCCCTGCCTTCTGCAGTTATGAGCTGTCAAAATTCAAGAGAATATTATTATAACATTCTGACTTGCACAGAGTTAATACAAGTGATTCGCTAAGGATACTTCAGAAGACAGAGACCTTGTTTTAAGCATTCCACCCCAAGGCATGCAGGGACTTCCACACAGGTCAGCTACAAGAGATGAAGAGTCAGTGACTGAAGCAGGACAAAAGTGCTGTGGATTCATTCCCTTAGTAAAGCATAACATGGCAGATCAATAAAAACTGTGGCATGTATGACTGCTGGGACTATTAAGTTCCCTAAAACCCATAATTGGTACATTCATGACCAAACATGGGGATTTCTGGGAGACTCAGGGTTGGATATGGACAGCTGTTACACACAGAGAAGTAGGAAGACTGAGTGGTGCCAACTATCATGAGAAGTTTTAAGATTTTGGAAGAAGTATAGCTGAATTTCTGATACAGTACATGAGAGCAAGCACTGTTCACCTGCAAAGAGCTGAGTATTGCAGACCTTATTGATTACTTTAGCAGTTAAATATTCCATCAAGCTGAACCCACACCTACAAAGATTAAAAAGAAAAAAAAATGAAGTGCTCCAAACCAATCCTGTTAACAATGCATTAGCTATATGAACAACGGGTTTGGCAGAATGAAGAATGACACTGTCACTACTGAGAAGAGTATATAGCAGCAACAAGTTAACTTAGCAGCACTACACACCTCTTAACTAGTGCTTTCAGCAGATATATTCTAAGTTATTTCAAAGCTTGGTGATCAACACTTTCAGATTTGTGATGAGAATGAGAAATGTTGAAGAGCTAACTTTTTTTTTTTAAAAAGCCACCTCCTGCTATAGGACTGATAAGAAACTGTTGTACTTGTCTATGAAATCAGAGCAGCTAACCTAATTTAAACCAAAACGTTCATTTCATACAGACTAGAAGAATCTAATACATTGTGAAAGTTAAGAACAGTACAGCCTCCTTGGCCATTGCAGTAAAAACAAACCTTTGTCTGCAACATTAAACTATCAAGTGCTAACAGAAGAGGAAGGGCAAAAAGGTTCAAAAAAGCATACTCAGAGTGACACTGACCTGACTGCAGACATGCCTGTGCTTAAGAGTTAAGCCGATCCTACACATCAAGTCCCCAACATCTGTATAACACAAGAAACCACTTCCTATCTCACAGTAAAACGTTGAGACGAAGTTTTAAAAGCAGGTGGTATTCAAACTCTGCAGCTAAAAATATCAAACTGCTGGAGAAACATAAAACCAAAGCTGAAATTGTCTTCAAGGAGATGAGTTTTCCACAGGCATCTCAAACATACCAGTCCCTCAGAGATATTTTACCCATACATGGTTTTTCTTCTCTATTACTGAAGAAAGTTCAGCTTTCTGGATGATGTTTACCTTCCATTTCCCCTTCCTGAACGTCAGTTGCTTATCACACATCAAATGTAGCTGTTTCAGTTATTCAAGCATGTGATATTTAAAATCAGTTGAAATACAGAACCAAAAGGATCACAATTACCTTAGCATGCTTTAATTCCAGTTCTGCTAGTTCCACCAGATTTTTTCTGAATGCTGCAACTCTTCTTGTCTTAAAATCTATCAGTTCTATATAAAACAAAGATAGATTCATCAACAGTATTATTGCTACCGCCTTCAACTGTTAACAGACTTTCCTTCAGGATGGCAGAGGTAAAGAGTGAGAGAAGGCAACAGGAAAAAACTGGAGTTTAATCTCAGCACATTCCAGATTCAGAGATTCTGCTACATTGTTGGATGAGAGTAAACCATCATTGCAGTTCCTCATCTCTAGCTAACCTTTCGTGAACACAAAGCTCTTTTGAAAAAAGACTGCCATGTGGATGCTTTTAAACAATTTTCTTTTTCCATGTGCACTGTTTTTTCAAGGCTGGTATGTGAAAGTCTTTAGGGAATATACTAAGCTAAAACTAGCCTGAAGAAGAGAGGAAGCAAGTATGCTTTACACATATACCTTTGTGGCTAATAAGACCACTGTCTCAATTTATAAGAATCATCAGCCAGATTTACAGGGTCAAACAACTCTTAAATTACAAAAACAGAGGAGCATGGTGTTTAAACCTTGAACAAATCTGTCCCAAGTAACAAGTCAGATGTCTACCTCAGAACAATTTTAGCTTAGAAAAAAAAAAAAAGAGACTAAGTTTCCAGGAAAAAGGCAACATATAAATAAGGTTAATTTTCTCTAGAGCTACTGTAACTCTGCAACTTCAGTGAAATCTCAGTTTATGATCTCTCTTTCTTAATATAGTATCATCTTTGCAATGGACTGCTGCCCTCACAGAAGAATGCATAAAATCAAAAGGAGACTTAAACCAATACTTTAGAAGATTACGGTTGCCTTTACTGCTATCCTATCCTATGCATATAAAGAAAAAAGTGGTTAACAAATGATCTGCACTGAGACTTTGCTCTGTCTAATGGAGCTATGAGGAGCCACAGGAAAATATAATTTGAACTTTCTAAAATAAGTGAATACTGATTAAAATATAATTGTTCTGCTTAGGAAACAAAAATCCATCTTCATTAATATATCCTAAAATCTATTAATTTTCAAGTTGTAACACAAGATCAAAGACTTCTCAAATACCTTGTTTAGCCGATTCAGAAATTTTCTCAAATTTCTGACAGCATATTTGCTGAGTAGTTTCAGCTTGCAGCACATCTTTATTTTTTGCTCTTGCTTTATCCAAAGCTTTATTAGCATTTTCATAATCCACTAGTGATCTAGATCTTCTATATAGGAGATCCTATTAAAAAAAAAAGGCACGAAATACATAGAGAGTTTACAAGAATCTACCCAAGGATTTTAGTATATACCAAGCAACTAAAAAAAAAAAAAACAACAACAAAACCAGTAAGGTTAATTTTAGTCCTTGCTGTATTTCAGTTCTTGTGAAATTACTTGCATTCACTGTACTTTATCACACAAGTCACAGGAATGTCCATACTGGGTCAGATACAGACCAAACAATATTAAATTGTGCATCTTGTCTGACAGGCTAGCAATAGACAGCTTAGATGATACTCCAAAGAGCCTAAGAAGGTGTAATCTTGAGAAATTTCACAGCTTCTAAGATTAGAAACAAACCACATTTTGATCATGTATTTGAAATACACACAGGGCCCAAGAAACAACAGTAGCTTTTTTTTGGTGCAAGTTATTGGTGTGATCTTCTAACTACAGATATTTTCTGACAAACGTTTCCTCATTCTGTCATGTTTCTTAATTATTTACATCAAACAACACCAAGAATGAAATTTTCTGTAGGTCTAGAATGCCAAATTTGGCTCACGTGTTTGAAGCAAACACACTGCAAAGACATGAACATTTTACCAACAGCTCTTCCACTGTTTTTAATTATACTGCACGACCTGGTCTTGATAAGTGGATCACACAGTTCCAGACATTCAGACCCACAGTCAGCAACTGCAGTTATTCCTTATACACAGGAGATCCAGGTTTTACAGTTGAGAAAGAAATTGCAGGCTAGAGGTGGCAGCATTTTAACCTAAGTACTGTATATTTGATGACTCCTTCTCTCTTTGGGTTTTTTTTGTCTTTTTTTTGTTAAGGAAACACTATTTCACTGAACAAAATTCCATAAATTCACCTTAGCAGCTTGAGACTCCCTTAGGTAATATTTCAGAAGATCAGAAAGTTTAAGATCTTCATCAGCAGATACCCGGGCCTCTATTTTCTGGAAAAACAGTAAGTAAAAGCATCAATTTAAAAACATCCAGGCTTTGAGTATTCACTTGTATGATGTGAATATAACATCAAATATACAATAGCACATGAAAGAGTATCTTTTTCAAAAACTAAGACTATGCATTTGTGACAGAATACTTAGAGATGCATCATGAGAAGCAGTATTACTATTTTGTATTAAAATGTAAGCAATAACCTACTGTCTGAGCAGTAATTGACAACCAGCTTTCTATTTTAGACAACGCTTTCTTCCCAATTTCAATTATATGTATCATACAGTAGAAAAACAGCAGAGAAACAAAAACTTATCTAGTATAGAGTTGCAGAAGCAGCTTTGTATTGTTTTTGAGACCAAAGGAAAACAAATTTGTAAGGTACATTTGCAGACTACTTGTGTAACTGCACATATTAAAAGGCTCAAAAGATAAATAAACTTATTTGCTTGTATCTGAATCAGACATTTCAGTGACTTGAAATACAGAGTCTGGAAATGCATTTTAAAAATCTTAATTAAAAAAAATTCTAAAAGGCAATATTTAGGTCACAGCACATAATTCCATTAACTTCATTTTGTTTAAAGTACAGATTTCTGCAGAAGCAACTGTCTGTGTTTACGAAATGCACACTTTTTAATTCAGAAGTTTTCCTGATACATAGCATGCATCTTGTGCTCTGCCAAGCTAAACAAGGCAAAAGAGACAAGATATTTGAAAATCTCATTAGTGGCATCAGCAACAGGATTTCTGAGTCAAATACTTGCAGAAATAGATCTTGACTCTAGAAAAAAAAGCAGCATGACCACCATTTTTTAAAAAAAAAATTTAGGATTGTATTTCTTTTTCCCATAACAAGTTCTGTGATACAGAGTATGGAAGGACAGAGGGCCTCTACGCATTTTAGAGGAACAGCGGCTTTGGTAGCGTGTTACATAGAAGACAGTAAGACTGCCTAGACACATTAAGTAGACTGAAGACTCCTAAGCATCAATCATTTTACAAAACAGATGACTGAAATCTTATGCTTTTCCATAAAATGGTTTGGGTTGGACAGAACCTTAAATATCATCTAGTTGCAAGCCCTCCACCATAGGCTGGGACCTCCCACTAGCCCAGGCTGCTCAAAGCCCCATTCAACATGGCCTTGAACGCTTCCAGGAATGGGGCATCTCTGGCCAACCTGTTCCAGGGCCTCGCTGCCCTCGCAGTGAAAAGCTTCCTGATTAATCTAAATCTACCCTCTTTCAGTTTAAAGCCATTGCTCCTTGTCCTGTGACTACAGGCCCCTGTCCCCAGGTCCCTGTCCAGTTTTCCTGTAGGCCCCCTTTAAATACTGGAAGGTTGCTATAAGGTGTCTCCTGATCCTTCTCTTCTCCATGATGAAAAACTCCAACTCTCAGCCTGTCTTCATCTTCATGGTCCTCCTCTGGACCCACTCCAAGAGGTCCACGTATCTCTTACACCTGGAGCCCCACCGCTGAACACAATACAGCACATGAGGTCTCACAAGAGCAGAGGGGAAGAACTATCTTTCCCCGGACCTGCTGGTCACACTTCTCTGGATGCAGCCCAGAATATGATTGGCTTCCTGGGCTGCAAACACACATTGCTGAGGTATTTTGAGTTTCCTGTCAACCAGCACCCCCAAGTCCTCTGCAGGGCTGCTCTGAATCCACTTGTCGCCCAGCCTGTATTTGTGCTTAGGATTGCCCTGACCCAGGCGCAGGACCTTGCACTTGGCCTTGTTGAACTTCACAAGGTTTGCAAGGGCCCACCTCTTAAGCCTGTCAAGGTCCCTCTGGATGACATCCCTTCCCTCCAGCGCATCGACCACACCACACAGCTTGGTGCCGTCAGCACACTTGCTGACGGTGCACTCGATCCCACTGTCCATGTCACCAACGGACACCAACAGTCCCAATACTGACCCGTAAGGAACAGCACTGGTCACTTGTCTCCAGTCAAGACATCAAAGATCACCACAACTATGAGTGTGACCATCCAGCCAATTCCTTATCCATCAGGTGTTCCATGAAATTCACGTCTCTCCAGTTTAGAGATAAAAATGTCACGCAGGACTGCGTCAAACGCTTTGCACAAGTCCAGGTAGATGACATCAGTTGCCCTTCCCTTATGCATGAATGCTGTAATCCCATCACAAAGGTCACCAAATTTGTCAGGCACTATTTGCCCTTAGTGAAGTCAATGTTGGCTGTTACCAACCACCTCCTTAGTTTCCACATGCCTTAGCATAATTCCCAAGTGGATCTGCTTCATTATCTTGCTGGGCACAGGGGTGAGACTGGCGTGTAGTTGCCCAGGTCTTTCTTTATTCCATTTTTAAAAATGGGGCTACATTTCCCCTTTTCCAATCAGTGGGAACTTCACCAGACTGTCACAACTTCTCAAATATGATGGACAGCGGTTTAGCCACCTCCTCCACCAGTTCTTTCAGGACCCACAGATGCATCTCATCAGGTCCCATGGATCTATGCACCTTCAGGTTCCTTAGATGGTCTCGAACCTGATCCTCTCCTGCAGTGGGCGTTTCCTCACTCTCCCAGTCCCTGCCTTTGAGTTCTGCGACTTGGGTAGAGTTGCTGGAGCACTTGGCAGTGAAGACTCGGAGGGGAGGGGGAAGTCATTGAGTATCTCAGCCTTCTTCACACTACAGGTAACCAGGTGTCCTGTTTTGTTCAGGAGAGGGCCCACATTTTCCCTACTCTTCCTTTTACCACCAACATACCTATAGAAGCTTTTCTTGCTGTGCTTGGCATCCCTCACCAGATTTAATTCTATCAGGGCTTTGGCTTTCCTAACCTGATCCCTGGCTGCTGAGACAATTTCTCTGTATTCTTCCCAGGCCACCTGTCCTTGCTTCCATCCTCCACAGGCTTCCCTTCTGTGTTTGAGATTGT
Source organism: Apaloderma vittatum (assembly GCF_000703405.1). Classification (NCBI taxonomy): domain Eukaryota; kingdom Metazoa; phylum Chordata; class Aves; order Trogoniformes; family Trogonidae; genus Apaloderma; species Apaloderma vittatum. The sequence goes on along the minus strand of NW_009734579.1, from coordinate 16,014 downwards.
CCATTCCCTACCACACATTGCTTAAACACTTCACGCAGAAGCATCCATAGAACGTTCACACAGTAATGTCTAGTTGACACAAGATGTCCTGCCACTTCCAGGATGTACACAAAGAATATATCTAAAAAGGTTTCATAGTACATACCCTTGTTTTGTCAAATAACTCTGATACCTTCAGAAAAAACCTGCACAAAGGAAACAGTTTGTATTACAACATGAATTTGAACAGTCTAAATACTTTTCAGAACTCAAAATATAATCAGTGTCTCGCAATAAAGACTGTAAAGGCGCTGCTTAGAATTGTAACTCGCAGAACTCTGAGAACATAATAGTTTCAAATTGTACCACTTCAAACATCTGGGAATTGTACAACTTGAGAAAAAGGGACAAACAAAGCATAACAGATGGATGCTTTTTACTAAAGACTAACTGCACAGAACCTCAGGGATACTTTATGCCTCTATGAATTAAACCCCAAACACCACCTCCTTGGGTAACAGTCCTATGATATTACCAAGCATCCCTCATTCAAATTTCAATGTACTTTTCCTCACACAGTGCACATGACGCATGCCCCACTTGGAATTCAGGGAGGCCGAGCAACAACGAGGCACATCTTCATCACAGGAGACAACGCACGGGTTCAGCCTAACAGCGGACTGAACTACACTCACATTGCACTACTCTGACAGAAGACACACACGATTCCTGACAGATGCCATCAGGCTACATCAAATCTCAATACTATAACCCAAGTAATCAAAATGTAAGCTATCTGGAAGTATATCCCTGTAATTCAGGTAAATCAATGAAAATAAGTTATCTTTCATACTCATCTCCTACCTGTCATCACACTAATCCTAGTAAGTGTACATGTTCACAAGCATCAACCTCTTTAACCTAGTTAACTAAATTTTACTTTTAGACACAGCAAACCACTGATAGATTGAAAGGCACACATCTGTACATGCAGACCATCTTCTATTTTTAAAGTTTTAGGGATTTCTGTAGATTCCTTTCTTTTCCTAAAGGCAGTAAAATTGCCAGAACAGTAAAACTATTATTTTAAGATGTTAGTACAGGGAACACCCACAAAAAGCACTTAAAGCACTTTAAAAAAAATGGTGAAAGAGTTAGGGGTTTTTTTTCTTATTCAGCGAGGACTTTTCCATCTTATCTGTGTAATACTCTACAAACAGCAGAAAAAAATTTCCAGACAAATATTCAAGCAGCCTCCTACAGAAATGAAATACTAGAGAAGAAAATAACATAACTGTAATACATTCTGGTTTTCTCATAACGAGAGCTACTGATCTCGGCAGGTCACATTTAAGACTGCTACTCAGCCAATTCCCCCGTAAGTTATTAACAACCTTACTTGCATATATCTGTGGAGTCCTGTGTTCCTAACGCATATAATGAAGAACCAATTCTATTATAGTCATCCGCCACATCTAGAAAACAAAACAAGCACTTATTTTACTATTTCATTCCTCTTCTGAGGAAAAGCAGGAAAAAAAATTTCAAGCATGTCACTTTTTATGAAGGATAACTTAACACAATAACATGGCATTCTCACTAAATAGCCAGATGATTTATCTAGGAATATTTAAGACCACTAGCAACTGCTGGGTAAATCTATTGTGCAGCTTTCTTTGCTACATGTTGGTGGAAGATGCACAAACTGGATTAAAATCTGAATCTAAAGTCTAAAACTATTTGGAAAAAAAAATTACAGTTCAACAATAACACAGAAAGTCTGTGTCCCTGAGAGCATTAAATTGAATACAAACTTGAAACTAACAAAATAGAGTGGTATTTGCACAACACCCTTTCTAGCATGTGCCTGATTTTCAGGAAACCCCTTCCTCAACAAGTGGTCACTGGTTGAAGTAGCATTAGTGTTGAAGCCTTTTTAAACAATGAAATTAGAAGCATGGTTTGTAAAGAAGGCTGCTTAATCTGACTAGTGAGGTACTGCTATACAGTAATCAAAAATCAAATCTTTGCACAGCTTGCTTTTTTAAAGAGCTTTTAGTATAAAATTAATGGATGATGAAAACAAAAAAAGATCTAATAAAAGAACAGGAAAATATATTTGCTTGTTACTTTTGAAGTTTATATGCCTTTAAGCAGAACTATATTTTTTTTTAAAATAACAAAACCTTGGTTTAGTGGATTGAGTGGGCCACCTTCCACCCAACTCCTTACTCCATACATCCCAAGGGGATCCATGCAGTGGTATTAGGAACCCATTACCCTCTCCTTCTATTCCTCCCATTTAACTGCACAAACAGGTTTTCTGCTGGAAATAGGAAGTCAGTTCTTTGCCAGCCCTCCAGCTCCCTGTTGATCATAAATTATATCCACGAACTACAGATTGCCCAAAACAGACTTCCCAGGTTATTGCTCTACTGCTCTAGCCAGAACTTGAAAAAGGTGGCATTTGTCCCAATTCACAGTTTGATACAAAGTTGTCAATAAACACCCTAGGTGATGTGAGTCTGAAAAACAGTGAAGCTTTGTCAAAACTTCGATCAATCCTTTCCCATCAGGTCCTCTACGACCTCATTTATACTAATTTTCCTGGTTCTACAACCAAGTCCAAGGCTCTCTCACTACATAGTTTGGCACCTAACTAGTTCAGCTTTAATTTTAAGAAAGCAAACAAAGCATCAGAAACCACTTCAGATGGGACCTGAAGACACAGGGTCCTCAAGTACTCTTTTAAGCCATAACTGACTCTGCCCATCTTCTAGCACAGATACTAAAGCTACAAAGGATTCAGTCTTCATACAATGGCAAGAGAATAATCTGAAGAGCTCAGTACATTCTTGGTTTAAGGTCTCATCCAATATCCACTTTAGAGTTAGTACCAATGGAGATTCAAAAAAAGGTTTGTGGTCTGGTTTTGTGTGAACTACATCACTATAGTGAACTATATTACTGCAGATAGCAAATCTGCAGAATTAAGAAAATGGACAGAATCTAGTAGTTAAATTTTGCTTTATCTAGGAACAAAAACTTAAAAATCAAGTGCAATAAAGGTCAACTTTTTTTCTGAGCCTCTCAAAACACGGTAATCCTAAACCAAACACAGCAGTCCTAAATCAAAGATTCTCTTTTCTCAAATAAATGCACTGCATTTGAGAGGACTATCCAGAAACCACATTAGTTAGCACTCGGCTGAGGAAATCAATAGCTAGGTGAAAAATCTCATCTCAGTAAAACAGGGTTTGTGCAAACCAAGCTAATGCATGCACGCATTCCAATCTCCGTTCTAAAAGGGTGAAAAAAGGAAACGTGACTTCTCAGTCTAGAACTAATTGCCCAAATCGGAGTTTTCTGATGCCCAGTGTGCCAAGAAACTGCACTGTGATGAACGCAAGCTCATCCAATCAAGAGCAACTTCACATACAGTGCTATTATTATCCACCTTCGTACTTCAATGAGTAAGAATCAGACTTAAAAAAAAATATTATTATACAAAGTGTGTTTCTCTTCAAAGGGACAGCATGAAGGGTGAACACCAGGCTGTTCTTACTCCATTTAGTCTATTACAGCAAAGGCTAAACTTTGAAAGTCAGATTAAACTTCTTTAGACTATCTGAAGACTACAACTGAAGAAATTAATTTACTTTTCACCTGCAAAAAGAAAACTAAGAACTACTGCTCCTCACAAACCACTTCTGTGCACTTTAATTAGTACTATTTTCATCCTGGAAAAAGAACTCACTTTTATGTGATCTTGTCATTTTATCAGATTTGGCAGAGGCATCTTTTACTCGGTTGTGATACTCTACAAGGAATGTTCTTTCATGTTCAAAGAAGTCATCCACATCCTACCAAAAAAAAAAAAAACAACCAAATTTTAAAAAAAAACAGGATTTCACACATTCTGTACAGAGCAAAGTAAATTTGCATATATTGTTGCTACTGTGACACGAAATGCAATTTTATTGTCTAGAACACCATTTATGTAAATTGATTTCTTCACTTATTTTATCATGATCTGAATTTTTATTAAGAATTAGAATTTGTATCAAGCATCTTAAAGGTCCAGATAACTAAACCTAAAGTGAAGGAAATAATTTCACTGCTAACTACCACGTTGGTGACATAAAAACAGAGTAAACATCAACCACTCAATAAAAGGGAAAAAAGGGGGGGGGGGGGGGGGGAGAAAGACACACAGTGGTACAGATGCTGCAGTCACAGCAGAGATTACATGAACTCCTACCTCAGGAACACTGATCTTGAGGTAAATTCCAATATTTTATGTATTAGAATTTGCGGTATTTGGTTTACATTTATTTTAGAAAACCCTCTAAAATACCACAGATGCTCAATGCCATGGAATAGACTGCAAGATGTTCTTTAAACAATGTGTTTATGGAAAGTTCTAGTTATTTTCGTTTTTTACTTTTCCTAAAGTAATAATTAAACCACAGTTATATCCACTTTCCAGCAGTTTTGAAACTCAGGATTTTACAGCTAGGAACTTTAGCTCCCTTAACTGTTTGCAGATGGAAAGTTACCACAAGAAAGAAAGGAGATAAATCACCTCCTGCAGAATTTATGCTTGTTATAAAGCAAACTTTCCAACTTTTAGAAAAGCTGAAATGAAATTGAATTTTCATTAAAATTATCTCTCCTTTGTGTGTGTGTGTTTCTTGCATTCTTGCATCTACTGCTGTTCTTAGCTTTCAAACAATAGAAGCGTGTTACAAAGCTGGTGAAATTCACAGTCACTAACAGCTACTGTACCTTTCCACGACACAAAATGACAAGCCAGAACAAAAAACAGATTACAATTTATCTGTGAATTTTAAAGAAGGCTTAATTCCACAAACAGAGAAAATAATACTGGAAGCCTTCTTTCACAGAAGCCATCAGAAAGGTCTCGGCTATCTGGCATCCCAGGCCACTGGCTCCTTCCCATGCTCAGTCTCTAATTCTTAAATCAGATATTACTACAAAAATCCCTTTTTTGTAGCTATGTAATCCTGCTTCATTAAAAAAGGGACAATGTTAATACATTTTAAATCTTGTTATGTTAAGTAGTAATCACCTTTACTCCTGAAACAATAACACCATCTGCTGATTTAACCATGTTTTTAAAGAAGTCTTCAAGTTTCTCTTTCTTATTTTTTCCACGAACACTCAACTGAAAAACAAATTATGAAGTTAGTTTTCTGGAGGCAATCAAAAGATGGAGTTTTTTTTAAAAAAAAAAAGAACTACATACCTCAACTTGCTACTCCTAAACTAGTTTTCCCGCTTTGTGCTTAGTCTTACACACTGCATTAATGGGGATAGGGCACCATGCACCCAGAATGACAGACTACTCATTTACTAGACTGTTCTTTATCATCTAAAATGCTATGCCAGAAAAAAAATTAAATCAGCAACATTGTAGCACCCTGATAATACCAAATGTACAAACTGCACATTTCAGTTATCAGTTACACAGTACTTATCATGCACAGCAGAGCTGCTCAGTTAATATAACCAGATTTTTGCCCTTTTAAGAGTAGAATGAAAGAATTTTTGACTTCCAGAAACTACAGAAGCATCTACCCCTCACTGCACTGAGGATCATGTTAGTTTCAGCCTTCTCACACTTTTCCTGTCCACCCAAATTTGCCCAACTTGGGGGAACTGAGTTCCTGAACCAGTATGCATTTGTACATCAAGCAACAAGAGGATCCCCTGCAATATACTTTTATGTTAAGCTCGACTCAGTTGAGCCTATCTTTTAATGATTTCTTCAGCATTCAGTGCTGATTTCTGCAATTTCAAAAAGCAACTAAGAACTGTTTGCAGAACGTAAGCAACCAACTCCAACACCAAATAGTTACAAATATAAAGTCCTCTCAAACAACTGAAAATTAGATGGCAACTCAGTGTGTAACGTGAATAGCCACACTAGTCCAATACCTAGGAAAAAAAGTAACTGAATTTTCACCTACATTATTAGGAAAAAAGCTCTACTTATCAGAAAATTTCAGTAGAAATCCTTTCTAGTTTTACTTGCAACAGAACTACAGTTCCAAATCTCAAAAATCAGCCTTCTGTCTTTGTTACATCATCTCTCCCCGCAAAAAAACCAAAACACTTCAGTCAAACAGCAGACAAGTATAACATTACATTAAATCAGCACCAAAAGCTAATCTTTTTAATCCAAAACATATTGGATTCCCATTAATATTCTGATGCTGGGGCTAGAGCACAGAGTCTATCTGGTTCACCAGGTGGCAAGAAAACAAATTCCTACAGACTACATTAATTTCTAACTTTTACAATACAAATATGTGTGGTACGAAGGAACTGATGCAATTTGTTCCAGGAGGTAAAATCCTCTTAATCAATTTTCCATCCTACTATAATAAAAGTAAATCTTGATTTCTCTTGCCAGCTATTCAGTTTTCAATACTCACATCCTGATTATATTCCAAGAATACATGGAAATTTAAATCCTTTCTCAAAATAGGATGTGCTGCCACACGACACAAAAACACTTCATGCATTGCAACCGTCTTCTTGAATATCGCCAAATATTCACTGGAAACAAGAAACAAGACAGACATAAGAATTTCAAGTGAAGCAATTAAGCTTGAGATAAACCTAGTGAGCAGCTCTAAGAGATTCTCAGTAAAGATACAGAATTATAAGCTAACATAATAGAGGTTATCACTGCAATATTTGATATGTACATAAATAAGTAGTACAATGTTAATACTAGGGGAAAATTTGAAGCCCTAACATATTACAGAGAGACTTCTAACGAAGATCCAACAAATATATCCTAATTTTTAAGGCTACCTAACACAGATTGGATTGCTGAAGGTGTCAACTGTCCATTCCCCAACTCCCCAAAAAATCAGGAAATTGAGATACAGACTAAACTCACTAGGCATTATGTAGCTGACAGGCAAATTCCTTCCTCCCCATCTCCATCCCCTTGCCTATTTGCACCCTCCTTACTCATTTAAATGTTTGTGTAGTTTGGTTAACTGTTTAGAAAGTGATCTTTTATCCTATGTGAAAGCACCCAGCCTTTTTGGATCAGAGCTTATGTGGATGTCTTGCTTCATAGTGGTTCTAAAAGTGAAATTAAGTGCTGCATTTGGTAGGCACAACCAAAAAAAACCAAATCACATTTAACTATGACAATCGCACAATTGCCCAGTTCAGCCAACTCAACTTTAAAGCAATTACTCATTTGTGATTTAATTAAGAGGAAGGCCTTCTTATCAATATAAGTTTGCTAGAATTCATTCTGCTTTGCAAATTCAGTAAGATGTAACTTGTATAGAAAGGAGGAAGGGGGTATCTTCCCCATTCCGAGGTCAAACAGTGACATGATAACACTTTTGCTTCCACTATGTGCAAGGAGGTTAAGATTTACATACCAGCAAACCAGCAGGGCCAGTGTTGGGAGATGTTTGATCTCAGTGAGAGTAGTAGTCATTCAGTGAAGACAAAAAAGGAGGATGCAGAGGATGGAGGTGGCAGTAGAAGAAACCCAAAGTTTTCTGTGTTATCCAACCCCTAACCAGACCACAAGAGAATCATGATCAGGGCCGCTGGAAAACCACAGATTCTTGAAAATTTATAGTGTCTGGCTAATTTCCAGTTTTCTCCATATGAAGTGTATATCTACTCTGCTATAAATTATGTTGTAGGCAACACAGATACAGAGCTTTTTAAAACATTTGCTCACAGCAGCTGGAGTTCGAAGACAAAGCGGCAGTTCTAAGAGTTCTATGTACTTTTCTTGCCAATTCAGAGCTCTTGATAGAAGCAGTCTAGAAGCAGCGTAAATATACACTTGAAAACTGAAACCAATGACAGGAAAAAGATCAAAGAAGTGAATGCATGATAAGGAAAGTGGATGAAGCAAGGAGAAACTTCACTGTGTAACTCAAAATCAAACAAAAAGCCTTAGAGCAGATATTTCAATACACATTAAATTCACAGTAAGGAAAATACTATTTTGAAGAAGTATATTCTCCTTGTGCAAAAAAAAAAAAAGGGAATGTCAAAAAAATTTATTTTGTAGTCATCGCCATATTTCTCGGGGAATTGAAGGTTGGCATCTACAGGTACAGCACCAACCACAAGAAAAAAAAAAACCTAGTTCAATCACTGCATGTATAAATCTCAGTCTCACTATGCTTACAAAATGTGGAACCCTAGAACTAAAAAAGATAGAAGTTACCTCCTCTCTTTGCAGATGTTCTGTGAAGAAAAGGACCTAACTATCTTTTTCCTTACAAAATAATGCTCAAGAACAAGCAGATTCTTTTTTCCTGTTTGAGAAGATCTTCCATGAAATTATTTCTACAATTTTCCTAATGGCTCTGATCATGATTACTAAGATAACCCTGGTTATGTAGCAACAGGATTCTCAAGCCCATATCTCACAGAGAACCATTACAGTGATTCAGAAACATGGAACAGGAAACAGCATTAAAAGCTGAGGGCTATTAAAAAAAAAAAAAAAAAAGACAACCTAAAAAGTAGTAATCAAGTCTACATACGCCTCCAGTTCTTGTTTCATCTTGGTGAATTCTTCTTTAGTCATTGATCCTTCCCCTTCTCCAAGTTTCTGCAATTTCTCCCTTGAGGCATCAAAGTCAGGCCTGGGTGGTGCTGGTGGAATCTGGAATTGAATCAATTTTTTTTTTTAATTGCACATCTTCTTAAGCAGCATCCATTCTGCACAGGAAGTGTAGATTGCCTGCAGCTTTGCAATATGTGCCTCTCTCTTTCATCATTCATTACAGAATTTATCATAAAGTCCCTCATTCATGAGTTAGACATCCTGCATTCCTATTCCAATTTTGTTCAAGTGTCCTTGAAGATTACTAAAGTATTAACTAATGGCTTCAGCAATTTAATTACAACAGAAACCAAGTAATACCTAGCTTTCCCATGATAATGAATTAAAACTTGAAATCATTATTTTCTCATTAGCTCTGTTTTAGCTTCTGTGGTAAGGATTATTTCTTGTTGAAAGAAAAAAATAATTCCATAATTGTTTTCATATCATCTATAACTCTTTAAAACTTCAAACTAAAAGAAAAATATTCCATATTTTTTGCAGGCACTACGTTCTTTCTCGCAGCACTGTTGGTATTAAAGATACATCTGTTGAAGTAACAAAGAACACAGTCAACAAGTCTTTAGGTTAATCTTGTAATATAGTATATTAACACTGAAAAAGAAAACACAACAGTCAAAGTAATCATTAATTGCTGTCAAAAAAGGGACACAGAACAAAGGTAAACTATGCTTAGATTTTAGTTCACCGCTATTTGCCCATTACATTAATGCACTACAAAAAAGAAAAATCCAGCATCTGTGCTGTCAACTATCTGAAACTAGTTATTACCATACTGAAGGTCTAGTCACTTCAAATAGCTTTCCTGACTAAAAAACAAAACAACTAGCTCAAGAATGGTATGACACATCACAGATTATCCTCATCATTATGTACCCACTAGTCAATTAAAAATATGTTTGCCTTCGGAGTCAGCAGACACCCCCCGAAACACAAGATGTATACCTAACTTTCACACCAAGAAAACACATATTCCTGTTTGTAATTAAAGTATGAACAGCAGCACCCATTTTTAAAAGGCGGTATCATAAGGTGATCATTTTGGGACAACTGTTCCCCCAAGGCTCTCACTAAACTTCAAAACATACATTGTTAAGCTGAGCACTAAGATTTTCTGTAGTTCTAGACGGTATTTGCGTATGTTTTTCTTTCCAACGGATTTACGATAAAATGATTCTGATCTTCATAACAAAAACTGAAAAAGTCTAATTACTAGAGCTCAGTTACTGCACTCTGCCGTTGCAGCTGAAACAAAGGCAACATCAAACTCGTAACTAAGTTAAACATTACCTTGCAAAAACAATACCACCAAGTTAGACAGTTCAACTATCTCCCAAACTTTTAACATAGTGGACTAAAATACTTTTGGATACAGATTAAACTGCTTACTCCTTAGGAATGAAATAAAAGAAAAGCTACAGTGACTTCCCTCTAGTCTTGCTTCAACTGTTAATTTTGTTTAATTGCATGAAATGAAGTATTAGAGCACCTGATTTGCCATTTCCATTGCATTTAAAAGCAGTCACAAAAAATACTGCAAATAAACCAAAAGAACCGTAATACTTACGATATAGCCAGCGTAGTCCTCATTCTCAACAAAAGAATCATGAAGCCAAATAAACTCTTCATGTTGCCGGACAACAGAAAATTCATTTTGTTTGAAATTTGGTAAGGAACTCTAAAAGGACAAAAAGGAGAAGTAATTACAAAAGAAAAAACAAACAACCAAAAAACCCCCACCAAACAGAAAAAAAACCACAACACCCCACCCAAACCCCACAGTGTTTTTCACTACTATATGGAAAACACCTGGAAGAAAGAACAAAAATATCCCTGTAAAAATAATGTAATCATTTAAGTAAGGATTTTACAAAAAAATTTTTAAAAGAGGTTTGTGCAGTAATAATTACCCCATCCTAATTAGTGTAGCAATCAAGTAGAATGGGTTGCCCAAAACGCCTCCACCCTCAGATGTAATTCAAAACCCAAATGGACAAGCCCTGCACAATGTGCTCTGGCTCAGCCTGACTTCATGGTGGGAGTGAGGGAGGAGACGGGATCAAATGATCTCCAGAAATTTTATTCGATCTCAACTATTCTGTGATTCTGTGATCCATAAACACAGAAATCTATTCAAAAAGGGCACCATAAACAAGCAGTAACTAAAAATCATTCTTGAATCTTATTTCATTACGGAATACTTTTTTAGAATCAGAAGCCATGGCTAATCTCACAATAACCTACACTGAAGAATACTGAGGCATATTAAAAGTCCTACCTGCACAGAAGCCAATTAATAAGCATGAGAACAGCAAGACAGCGTAACAGTGCAAAATTTGAACATCACTCTTCAAAATGGCTAAAAAGTTAAGAGGCTAAAAAACTATCTTTTTCTTAAGCACTGCAGCTACACAGTTTCTTAAACACGAGATAATTCTACTTTCTCATTTCCTTTGCATTGTGTTACACTTGTTTCAATAAACAGTTCAAGCAAACTTTATTTTCGATATAAATAAGAAAATGTTCAGCGTACAAACCCCAGCTTTTACCTTTGTATGCACAGTGAATTTCACTTTGTCCCTCTCACTGAGTGCATCTGAGATATCCACTTGTAGAGCAGCATCAGTCTGGAGATCTACATTTATTGCTCTAAGCTAAACAAAGAAAAATCTATTCAGCTTAAAGTAGAAAAAAAAAAGTTAACTATATTTCCCTTATTCTTCCCTTGGGAAGAACCCTGATCCTGCAGTACTGAACATCCTCGAAAGACTGAAGATAGATTACAAAAGACATATAGTGGGCTTATATTTCAAAGAAGCAATAGCTATTAAAGATCTAGTTTATTCACCTTCTCTTACACTATCCTTTTATTTAACAGTTCCCATGATATATAAAACTTTACAGAGCTAAGTCTCCTTGGAAGTGACTTTTTCTGCGGGGAAAAAAAAAAAAAAAAAAGAATAAAAACAAACCCCCAAACCCAAGATTTCAATCTCTTCAAAATCAGCATGAGAAATGGCAAAAGTGCAAGGAATACATGTTTTTCCTCCCCCACAAGATGAGAAACCTGAACTCTCTCACAAAACAATTTCAAAGTCACATGGAAAACAAACTGAAACAATGATCAAATACAGAATAATTGGAAGATTATCCGAGCACCGCAACATGTGGCAGTAACTGGACCACAAGCTTCAACAGCACTTGGTGAAACTAAGCTCATGCAGACCTCAGCTGGAAACGCGAGTCTCCTCACCCTTACATCCTTGTTGTTCTAGAGCAATTTGTCCCGTAACAATTTCATCATCATTATTAACAGATATTCAGAATATTTTTCTGAGTACTAAGGCTAACTTTGTAATCTCATCTAATCACATTGTCAAAAAAAAAATTTCAACATAATGCTTTTCTTTTACTGTCTTTTCCTCGATGCTGTGGTTTTTTCTGGAAACACCACATTCTACAGTATAAAAATGCTTTGCCGTACAAAGATATCTACTTTTTCCTTCAAAACTTTTCAGGACTGCGTTCTGAAGCCCATACTCAAGTACAAAAATGCTTTAAGTATCAGGAACACACAGGTCAAAGGTTACACATGAGACAATTTTGAAGGTAATGCTGCACTAGGAGAAAAGCATCAACCGCCACATGTTGTTTTTCCCCAGTTATGTTAACCCTTATCTTAAAATACAGCGGTCAGGTCCCACTCCACTTTTCACGCTAACCTCAGGGACAATTCTGCTGCTTATGTAGCAGCAACCAGACTAAGACATCTTAGAATTAGTGTATTAGAGCAAACCAAAAATCATATGGTCTAGCATATTCTGCTAGGCTAGCAAAATCTAACAGTCCAATGGCTATTACACTGATAGTAATAGCTTTTCCTTACAGCCAAGTTGGAAACCATTAAAACCACCGCATAGTAACATATTCACACATGTGACTCGGGCATCGCTTTTTGCTTTGTTTTCCCAAGGCTTAGGAGGTGCTTAATGTCTAATTTAGGAAGGAAAAATATAATCTGACATACCACTGTCTGCCTTATGTCATGACACCACATTTTTCAGCTCGTAAAAAAAAAATAAAAAAATTTAATGATTACACTGTCTAGGGTAGTTTTTCTCCAGTGCCCCAGAATACATTAAGAAACAGCAATCTCAGCAAATAATTGGGATTATCCAAATGGTATTTTTGTAGTCTTTCACAGGTCACAAAAGTTTTATCAGAATGTTTCCCCCCCTCTTTTTTTAAAAATGTGGTGCAATAGAAAATTCTAGGATTCAGTTTAACAGCTCCTCAAGTCCATCACTAGTGTGTACGCAGTCTCTAGTGCAGCATACCTGGGCTATATCCACTACTCATAATCTTAGAAATAAAATGATTAGCTGTGCTGAAAAAATTAAGAACTACCTAAACATGCCAGCTTCACTGATGATATAAAACTGGAAAGGACTATATGTTTGATTTATACTGAGTTAAGTTTGTAACAGTTTTGAAGAGTTTAATCATATGTTAAATTATGCTGTGTAGCCTGACTGCCAACAGGGAACATCTTCATCTGCAATGGTAATGAAGCATTTATGAAAGGTGTCGAAGACAATCAGAAAGTTGAAAGACTTTAAATGTATTCATGTGACACAATGGTTCACATTGCGTTACTGGGAATTAAATTCACAAGCAACATCATCACACAACAAACTTAAGCAATCTCTTCATCATTGCTTCCAAAAGAAAACCACAAATGGCTGGCTTACTTGTCATGAAGGGAGTAGAAAATGAAAAAAAAAAAAATGCCACTAAAGCTGAGTTAGAGGAAAAGTTTGATTTAGATGAAAACTGAAATGAAAGTACCTTAAATTCTGGGGAAAAAATGAGGTGGAATACACTTCCTTTTTATCTTGTCCCTCTCGCTCTACTCTAATACATACAACATAACACTGTAATTTTATGCTTAGATACATGCTCTACACCCATGCTGAACAACTTGCAGAGCAAAAGCTAACTTAATTTAGCTGCTTTACAGTTCCCTGTGTTACACCAAGAAAACCCCTGTTTCGTTCAAAAGGCCTAGAAAATGCCAGAAGCCAAACCCAGGGGTAAGCAATGTTACAGTACTAGAAGGGAACACAACCTAAGGAGAGGGTTTAGCACCTAAGCTCTTGGTACAGGCCCAGTTATACTTCAAATGAGAATGGAAGGAAGCTGGTAGAGACAAGGCAAACAACCAAACCTCACGTTCCTAGGTAATGTCACCATTAACAACAGTAACTTCTCTACGCTCTTTCAAAAGTGTTAGAGAAAAAGGTAGGTTCTTTACAGGCAGATAAATACACAAAGCAAGGGGAGCAAACAATACTTTTACAACAAAAGATTACAAAGTGTCTTCACAGCATTAAGTTTCCAGCAGACCGGTTCTAAGGGATAATCCATTTCCCCTAAATGAGTAGGCAACAGCATTACACAAGTCAACTAATGTTTATATAGGTACAAAATACACAAGGCAGTACTAGTAGAGCAATACTATGGCACCTTTTAAAGCACGAATTGTTTGCAGCACTGAGCGCAAAAAACCTCAGCAGGAGCTGAGTTACTTCAAGTAAACTCAATAGGATCTTCCCAAGTGAGTTTTAAAAAAGCAATTCCTGTAAATTCGTTTTATGCAGCCCATTCATAAGAAGTTCCTTCTACAGACCACCCACTGCTACTTCCTCAAAGATGACTCCCACTGCTGTCTTACAATTTTCCAGAAAATGCTCCATATGATACAACGTAATTATTTAAGAATTACTGTTCTATGTGGCGTCAGCATAATTTCCAGCCCTTTTCATCCCACCACCCCCACATCAAACTTAACACAACAGTAGCTGACCAACATGATTCTAAGGAGTTAAAAGTACAGTTGACATAGAAATATCTGAATTCTAGAGAGGAAAAAGTACTAATTTTCAAAACTAAAACCTCAATTACTCTAACTAAAGTTGCCACTAATGCTTTCAAATAGAGGCTTGACCTACTCATTTTTCACAGAGGAAGGCAAGAAAGCAGAACCAGGTTAACAGTTTATGAGAAGCTGTTTATTTCCACAACTGCTACTAACAACAACAAAAAAGTTATGGTTTTGAAGATTAAAGCACACCAAATCCATTCATAAACAGATTGCCAGTATTGTTTTTGATTAGATTTTTCTGTATCACAATCATGCAGATAACCTCTGTTTTAACCCCAAGGATTTACATAGCAGCGGAAAAAAAATAAAACCCCAGAGCGAGTGAAAAAGAAACCTAAAAAAAACAGGGAAAGGAGAAGGACACTGTTCTGGTTTAACTCCTTAGTGCTGGATGAAGACAGGGGAGCGGAGAGGGGGGAAAAAAAAAAAAAAGAGAGAATGCACTTGGCCAATTGAGATGATGTAAGCTGTCCAAGAGCACAAACAAGGCTGCAAAGAGATTTCTTAAGGTTTTCAAATTACCTTGTGAACTCTGACTACCTGTAGCCTTACAGGGAAAACTAACAAACAACCAACCAACAAAGCAAGTTTCACAGACAATCAGATCTGCATCTTTATGTTCTACCTGCACCTTCAAATAAAAAAACGTAACCATGCACTTCAATGACTCTTCCTAAATACCAGGGACAAACTACGTAAAATACAACTCCATAATTGACAAATTCTTCAGTCTTTTTTCTGAAGACATTCAAAGGACAACGATTTCCACCTTCTCTTTTTTATGCAGTAGTCTTACTAAAGTGGCTGTATATTTAAAGGCAGAAGCTCTACAGTGGCCAGAACTGGCCTAATACAACAGTAGAATTGCTTTTTAAATTCTGATTACAAACTGGTGCATAAAATGCACTTAATTCCTACTAGCACATGCATACAGTCAAAAATCTCGACACTTACATCTGAGTACAGCATGCATGACAACAGGGTATGCCAACACAGTGTTTTTCAGATTTTGTATTTTTAGTAATATACTAGATGTAGCCACTTCAATAACCAGCAATAACCAAGGCAAGCCAAGCCACCAAGAAGCTGCTCTCCTGCTTTGCTCAGAGTCAATCTTTTTCGAGAAACTAACGGACAGGGGTAATCAATCTGAGCGAGTTACACTAGAAGAGCTGATTTGGTGCTTGAGGCAGGCAAACGAAAGGAAGATGGATGCAGCAGCCAGAAGGGAAACGAAGGCCAGAAACAGCAAAGCAGAGAAAAAGGTTTTCTCGGTGAGAACCATAATCGTGGCATCCTGTTCGAACAGGAGAACTTCTTTTCAACAAGGAGCTGGTTATACAGCGTGCGCCTACGAAGCAAACGTCCCACTGACACCTACGGGAGAGCCTCTAGGGCCTAAAGAGAGGAGAGAGGGCAGCGCTGCTTCCACCCAGGCCCT
>NW_009734578.1:19664-20004 GCF_000703405.1 Apaloderma vittatum | reverse complement strand
AAATAAAATAAAATAATACATTTTTTTAAAAATAAAGTAAATCAAGCAAATACTTTGATAGTCTGTTCCAGTATTTCACATCTTCATTATTAAAGCTTATGCTTAAGATCCAGTTTGATTTAGTCCCAATCCAACTTCCAGTTCTAATTTTCAGCAATACTACTTCTTAACAATTTTTTTTCTTTACAGTCAGAGAAAAGAGTTTTTATCTGTGGGACATTTCAATGAAAAGAAAATTAAAAGATTATAGTAACTTCTAGAGTAATCATTTACCCTCAGTTTGGAAGAACTCTTGTAATATATTTTTTCACTGCTCCATTTAAGAGTCATAACCACTAGC
>NW_009734578.1:19412-19646 GCF_000703405.1 Apaloderma vittatum | reverse complement strand
CTTATCTGTTCACGAGCAGTCAGCTGCTTCTCCTGATTCATTGTTTGAACACTAAACACTCATTCATTTTGAAAATAAAAACATTCAAAATCGCTTTCTAAGGAAAAACGAGACTTAGTATATTTTCAGGCTTAATAAAGCCTTTTCCCTTGAGTGATGCTATCATCACTTCTAAATGATATTTACATTGGCTGTGCATGATAAACCATAGAATCATAGAATCATAGAATCATA
>NW_009734578.1:11418-19100 GCF_000703405.1 Apaloderma vittatum | reverse complement strand
CAGCCTTCCTGTAGGTTCCCTTCAGGTATTGGAAGGCAGCTATTAGGTCCCCCCGAAGTCTTCTCTTTTCCAGACTGAACAGTCTCAGCTCCCGCAGCCTGTTCTCGTAGCAGAGATGCTCCAGCCCCTGGATCATCCTTGTGTCCCTCCTCTGAACACACTCCAACAGATCCACGTCCCTCTTATGACGGGGGCACCAAAACTGGACGCAGTATTGAGGTGGGATCATATACATCACTCCTTCAAACATTAAAAAAAAAATCTGTAGTGCTCAGTAATTCAGTTGCACTGATTCCACTGCAAGACTGAGAGGCTTTTGGGTAATCTGCAGAGCACTGGACACTCAACACAAATTGAGAACGGGTAGAATCAGGGCAAAGCCAAAGATTTGGCTGCAGTCAGACTCAGTAATATGGTTACACTGCCTCTTTCTTTTTTCTTTCATGGTGACTTTAGCTGTCATATATGGTTTTGCGCCCTCCTCCCAGATGAAACCTTTCTGTTTTGTCCAGAACACCCACTGAGTTTTATTGTGGGTGATGTTCTATGCACATTTCCCTAAGTGACAAAGCTCTCCTAACTGACTTCTGTCACTTGACTACTCCTTCCTATCTCATGGCACAAAGTATTGCTCCTCAGCTGTTTTTGCACAGCTTATTGGAATCCCATGGCAAACTGAATCACTGAGATCACCCAGTCAACAGCCTGCAATACCAAAGACAGCTGGCGAAAAGTTCACAGTCCATTTCAGGACATCTTTTTCCACAGAGAAAAAACACAAAGTAAAATCACATACCAGGAATATCTTGTTTTGCTGTGATGAGCTTGCTCTCCATATGTACAAACTGCTATTGCCAGTTTAGGGAGCCTGATGGTGTGTTTATGCATCTTCTCCCTAGTGTTAGCAGTATGGCCTGTTCTTTCAAATTTGCTTCTTCAGTCTAGTTCTATAATAATGGACTCCATCAGTTCTGTTTACCTCCCATTATGCTCCACTAGCATCTCCCCTCAGGGTACCCAATTCTGTGAATTTTCTCCATGTACCTTTTACATAATTTTGTTTGACTGCTTATTCCTAGATGTTCACCACAGTTTATTTCATCTATCCAGCCTAGCTGTTTTCTCTTGGTTAAGTCAAAATAGCTTCTAAACACATCAGTTGCTCAATGAATTATGAAAAATCTCGCTCACATCTGCCTCAGAATATACGCACAAGTCCTTTGTGATTTTGCAGGATTTGATGCAGTGAATTCCATTTCATGCAATTCTATGAAGATCACTGAATGCGTATTAAGATATTTGCCCCTACTGTCTATATACTCCTGCTATGAGGTTTAAAAAAAAGGGTAAACTTTTAAAACAGAAAATATACAAATAAAAGTAATATTATCTGCATTTATTTTACGGATGTGATTCACAAAAGGAATGCTCTTCTGAGTTTGGATTTTTTCATTATAGTAGGAGCACTCTGAATTTCAGTTCTCCTGTCTTTCCTCCAAAGTATTTAAAACATGCTGTAGCCCAATGATATCTGCAGACTTTCTTGTTATGTTCTTTATTTCACCATTAATGAGATTCTTGAACAGAAGCATGCCCTAGACAGATCTATGCCAGTATTCCACTGAGTACACCACTGAGTAAGAATCACATTGTGTTTCCCCTGCATGACTACTTCATTTCACCTGGACCACATTTCCTTACTTTGCAAATGAGAATGTCATGCAGGACAATGACAAAAGTTTTACTGATGCTGGTATATTATATAATCTGCTTCTCCTCACTTGCTAGACTGCTCCCCTACCAGAAGAGGACAAATCCTTTTCGATACTTTCACTGGTGTTGTTATCCCACCAATGCTAGCAAAATTGATTGTTCCAGCACTTTAACCAATACCAACATTAGGCTGACACATCTATAACTAACTCTCCAAGTCCTTTCTTGCTGATTTTCAAGGTATATGCCATTATTTGTCTTATCCTTTCCAGATTTGAAGTGATAATCTCTGCTGATTCTGAGGTTGCTCAGGATTTGTTCAATTAATCAAACTGAGTTTCATGAGCCCTTGCAACCTGTAGTCATACAGTATATACACATAATTTATTTTCCTTTGTGTTATGGTCTGTTTACCCTCATAAAAAAAGTTCATTAACCAAGTGGCAATAAATGTCTCTTTGAGAGAATGTTTCATCCTTTTCTGCGCTCATGATTATTTAACCACTGCTGCCCTTTACAGAATAGGCATATCTGTTCCTTTCTCTTACAGAAGAACGTCTGTTTCTTGAAGGTTTTTTGTGCCGTTTACTCTCAAGTTCACTCTTTTCAATTTTGCCCTTAAATATCTGTGCTTGCTTGTCCATTAAGGAGCAGCAGATGCAGTCATATTTCTCCATTTTTGTCTTTTTTTCTTTTCTTTTCTACAGCAGGTCAGCTTCCTGTTCTGATTTCAGTTAAGCTTCTTTCATTAATTACCTTATCTCACATATTCCCTGAAATGATCACTCTGAGACCCCACTGACCAGTTCTTTTCATTTATTCATATCTCCTTTCAGGAACATAAGAACAAATGAGTTCTGTTCTATATTAAAATGCATCCAGTATCTGAAGTAATGGAGGCATTTTTTCACATGCCTTTATATTCTTACTTCTGCACACATGGTTATGACTACTAAACATGGAAGTCTAAACAGTTTCTACTTGCTGTTTAATAATTTCTGTTCCATAAAGAATTTTCATTTTTGTCAATTGTATTGTTATTCGCATTAGTTCTCTGATATATTAGCAAATACCTCCTAGTAGTTTTTTCTAATTATCTGTTGGTTCCTATTAGAATAGACTCCAGTTACCAATTCAGAGCAGTACGAAATTCAATCAGTATCACGCATTGTAAGAAAAGAAATTAAAAGAAGAAATTATATTATCCCCTGCCTCAAGCAGATTTGTGCTCAAATCCTACAAAAGTAAACACGCAATCTTAATCACCTCATGCAACTAAGTCTATACTATATATAAATTGTTTTGATCCTTGTGGATAATTTCCTCCTTTATAGTTTTTCTCAGGGGTCAGTATTGGGATAGATGTTGTTTAATATCTTTGTCAGTCACATGGACGGTGGGATCAAGTGTACCCTTAGCAAGTTCACTGACAACACCAGGCTGTGTGGTCTGGTTGACAAGCTGGAGGGAAGGGATGCCATCCAGAGGGACCTGGACAAGCTTGAGAGGTGGGCCCAGGTAAACCTCATGAAGTTTAACAGGGACAAAAGCAAGGTCTTGCACATGGGTTGGGGAAATCCGAAGCACAAATACAGGCTGGATGACAACTGGATTGAGAGCAGCCCTGCAGAGAAGCGCTTGGGTCTGCTGACTGATACGGTACTCGACATGAGCCATCAATGTGTTCTGGCAGCCCAAAATGCCAACTATATCCCAGGCTGCATCAAAAGAAGCATGGCCAGCAGGTTAAGGGAGGTGATTCTGTCCCTCTGCTCTGCTCTGGTGAGACATGACCTGCAGTACTGTGTTCAGCTCTGGAGCCCTCAGCACAGGAAGGGCGGGGACCCATTGGAGTGGATCCAAAGGAGAGCCATGAAGATGATTAGAAGGCTGGAACACCTCTCCTATGAAGAAAGGCTGAGAGTGTTGGGGGTTGTTCAATCTGTAGAATAGGAGGCTCCGGGGAGACCTTATAGAGGCCCTCCACTACTTAAAGGTGGCCTACAGGAAAGACGTGGAGGGACTCTTTATCAGAGAGTGTAGTGATAGGACAAGGGGTGAGAGTTTCAAACCGAAAGAGGGTACTTTTGTACATGTTAGGAAGAAACTCTTTACTATGAATGTGATGAGGCACTGCACAGGATTTCCAGAGAAGTTGTGGATGTCACCTCCCTGGAAGTGTTCAAGACCAGGTTGGATGGGGCTTTTAGCAACCTGATCTAGTAGAAGGTGTTCCTGCCCATGGCAGGGGGGTTGGAATTAGATGATCTTTAAGGTCCCTTAAAACTTAAACCATTCTATGATTCATTTTATGATTACATATAAAATTCTCTGCTTTACAATAATAGGTAGCAAATGCTAAAATGCCGCCAAGATGATATGACAGTATTTTACGTTCCTTTTGCCTTGATGCTTATCACATCATGCAGGGTAATAGAGAATTACTCTTTTAAGGACCTAATCTTCATATAAAATGTGTAAAGAAGGTGATTCTCTTTCACCATCTCTTACATGTGACTGGCAAAATGACATACAGAGTTTGTAATTTCTGCCTGCCTAATGGCTGTGAATCACTCCTGCATTGCAACACTTAAAGGCTGTCAGCAATGTCTTTTAGAAGTCTCTCTAAAGTATTTACTGATTATAAAAATAATATACAGCTGCATGCCATGTATCACATCAGAAAGGAGTGTGTATTCGTTAAAATAGATTTATTCAGACATTGTGCAATAGTATCTGCAATGTAAATCTTGTTCAGTGAGAAATCACTTTCTACTGGAACCATCTGTATCTGCATTAAATCACTAAAGTAATAAAATAGTCAAGACTGAAACTTAAGGCAAATAAACCTATAAGATACAATACCAAAGATTTATTTGTCTCAAATTTTTCTGTATTTTTCTCACTCAGCCAGTTACCAGAAAGAATAAGGCACATACAACTTCTCAGAACTGTAATGGACTTTAAATAACCAGAGACACAGTAAACACATAGCCAGACATGCAACACAAAAATAAAATTCTTTTTCCGTTAGTGATGCTCAGACTTGTTAGAAATTAATTCCACTAATAGGGGAGTAGAAACTTTTTATACTGCTTCTCTTTCTTTCTCACTAGGTCTGTACCATATTCAATGTGTTGTCCTTCAAAGCAAGGCAGTCATTCTCTTTGTGTAGGCAGGATCCCAGAGCACAAGCTGATGCCAGAGGTGGATTGATGTTCCTTCTGGATCAGTGGGCCCAAGTGTTTGGCAGGACTTACTCATTCACAGGTCTCCACTTGTGCCATTAGCATTTTCCCAGGGCTTATTCCCATGTGCACTAGATAATTCACATGGCAGTATATTGAGTTGGCAGTAGCTTTGGCCTATGGGAGGAATCACTCTCCTGGTTATTAACATTTGTCAAATGCGAATTCAGAAGGAACATGCTAACTCCAGTGTATCTTTATGAGACAATCTGAGTAAGAATCTCACAGGTCACATCCATTCCTGTTGAACAGCTATTTTTGCCTTCCAGTACCCAGGAGTATATCTGGGGATTTTAGGTGGGTTAAGTAACTCCTGGAGATGTCACCTTGTGTGTCTTCTCCTTAAGTCTCTGTTATGAGGAGCAGATACATGTGACATGGCTCTTTCAGAAAAAGTCTTGTCTCACAGGAACTAATTTAATGTTTAATCAAACCCATTGAATTTAAATTATTTAATCTGTGGGAAGATCCTTGCTCTGTCTCCCCTTTCCACCCTTGGACTGCTATGTTCAGTCTTCTCCCTGTGTCCTTGATTTTGACATTTACCACAATCATATGGTCAACTTCATAAAATTATAACTGAAGAAATGCAACTCCTTTAAAAGCCAAAAAATACTTGTCAGTTTTCTGACCTACATAAGCATTTTCGTAGTACAGTCTTCTATGAACAAAACTTTCAGCATTATCTGTGATGTGAGAGCAAGTTAATGCCTGCATACTAATGTGTTTCATCTACTCGTCCCGTGAGAACTTCAGGGTCCTTCAGTCAAGAGAACACTCTCTGAATGTTTGCCATTGAACTAGGCAGATTCTGTAACATCAGCAAATGCTAACAAGTAAATTTTTATACTACCAGTACATAAGAGGGCAAAGGTCTGTCATGAAGAAGAACAGTGAAGATCTCAGTGAAATATATACCAGATATATTTTTCGAAAGTCTGAAAGAGCAGACAGAAAAGACATAACTGCACTGAAACTTGGACAGTTAAGCATAGATAAAATTAGAAAATACAAGAAGGACATTTAAAAATACACAGCTGCATATTCTCTGTATAGAGTTCTCAGCAGTGAAAATAAGTACTTTCTCCTCAAAGCAGGACTTGCTTAAAGTCCTAGCAATGAAAATGCTGTGTATTTTCACACTTCCATCTGTATCCACAAATTTTATTCTCTGTAGATCACAGCTGAGTAAACTTTCCTATTATTATATAATTTTTATATGCCTTAACAAAATATGATTTTGCACATTTTTCCTTCATTTGATTGAAAAGCGTGGCCAATAGACACTGATGTTTTCTTCACCTCTATTTTACCCAATCTGATCTCTCCTGTGCTGTTTACTGCCTGAGACTCATAAAATTACAGAGCAAGATCTTTCTTTTTATTTCCTTGTGTTTTTCCACTACAACAGTATAAACTTTTCCCCACTGTTTCTAGTTAAAACATTTACCACAGCTTTGAAACCTTCAAAATCTAGTCACCTTTAGACAATTACAACTGGCTAAATCTAAATCAGTTTGTTGCCCCAAAGGCACTGGTCCATTTTCTTGCTCATAAAGCCCCATAACAAACATACTGTGGCACAGCTCTGTAGGAAGAGAGTTTTCTGTGTATCTGTAACCTGACTGTCTAGTCAGTTAGAAAATACAGAGTCCACAATGTCCAAAAAAATATATATATTTTCTCTTTTGGCTTAAGGAAAAGAGAAAAAAAATCCTGACCGCGGCATTTAGCCTGACTAAAGTTGCACAGTCTGTTAGATTCAACAAATTTTTATCTCCTATAATAAAAAAAGGGGTTTCAATATTCAGACATCTGTTACGATTCTCGATGCCAGGAGTAATAGAGTAATAGGGTCTGTTAGATTCAACAAATTTTTATCTCCTATAATAAAAAAAGGGGTTTCAATATTCAGACATCTGTTAACGATTCACGATGCCAGGAGTAATACAGTAATAGGTAGTTCCCTGCGAAAGTCCTATGGAATGCAGAGGTGAAGAAATCAAGGAAGGAATTAGAAAATGAGATTTCAGAAATTACTCAAACAAGCATGATTTGCACTCAAAAAAGACATCCCTCCATAAAGATTTCAATCAAATAATTATGTATTCTTGAATGATTATTAAAAACCTCTACTACACAATCATTTTTCCATCAAGTTCTGTTAATTCTTCCCCCATAAATGCTACTTGTACAAAAACAAATAGAATCTGATGTATGATAAGTTAATTTGACATAAACTGTTTTTTTCAAAAGAAATAGGAGGAGTTTAGACACATCTGAACAGTTGAATGCATAGTAAATTCTAGCAAAAAAGTCATTGGCTTTTGTAACATCAGTAAATAAAAACATTCTATTATTGCAAAATTTTACTCTTTTTTATACTTCAGGTTTCATATGTGCCAGAAAAGTGTTTGTGAGTAGATTGAGAGTTATTAAGAACAGCTTTTTCTTAACAGCTAGATGAAGATGCTGAAACTCAGGGACCAAGTATACTTGAGAACAAATCACATAATAGTGTCAGGATAACAGCACTAACATATTTTCCTTGGCCAAACTTCCAAAGGTTTTATATTTCTATTCTACTCATACCTTTTCTTTTCACATTTTCATCAAGTCACAGTGACAATCTTGCTCAAGATACTTGACTGTTTTAAAAGAAAACACATCTACTAAGGGCAAATCTATCTCACGAAACTCCCCAGCTGATTCTAGAAAGAG
>NW_009734578.1:0-11406 GCF_000703405.1 Apaloderma vittatum | reverse complement strand
GTTTTGCAGAAAACATCCAGACAGATGCTAACTTTTACTGGAAGCATGAGTACTGGGTTTGCATTACAAGGTTTTGGTAGATGGGGTACAGAAGTGGCTTCTGTAAGAAGCTGCTAGAAGCTTCCCCGAGGTCCAATAAAGACAGGGCCAGCTGGCTCCAAGACAGACTTGCCACTGGTGGAGGCTGAGCCCATCAGTGCAGGTGGCAGCACCTCTGTGATGGCATATTTAAGAAGAGGTGAAAAAAAATGTGCAACCAAAGCCAGAGAGAGGAATCAGAATATGTGAGAAAACCAACTCTGCAGACACCAAGGTCAGGAGAGTGAGTAGGTGCTCCAGGCATTGAAACAGATTCCCCTGCAGCCCATGCTGAAAACCATGATGGAGCAGGCTGTCTCCCCACAGCCCAGGGAGGTTAGCAGTGGAGTAGATATCCACCTGTAGCCCTTGGATGTCAATGGTGGAGCAGATATCCACCTGTAGCCCATGGAGGACCCCACACCAGAGCAGGTGGATGTGTCCAAAGGAGGCTGTGACCCTGTGGGAAGCACAAGATGGAGCAGGCTCTTGGCAGCACCTGTGGACCCACGGGGAGAGAGAAGCCCACACCAGCGCATGTTTGCTGGCAGGACTTGTGACCACACGAAGGATCCACACTGCAGTATAGAATCATAGAATCATAGTTTCAGCTGGAAGAGACCTTGAAGATCATCAAGTCCAGCCTTTGTCCCAGCCCTATCAACCTACTAAACTATGTCCCCCAGTGCAACATCTAGTTGTCTCTTAAACACCTCCAGGGATGGGGACTCAACCACCTCCCTGGGCAGCCTGTTCTAATGACTGACAACCCTTTCAGTAAAGAAATTCTTTCTAATACCTAACCCGAACCTCCACCGGCGCAATTTAAATCCATTTCCCCTTGTCCTATCACTCTCCACTAGGGAGAATAGACCAGCTTCCATCTCTCTAAAACCTCCCTTCAGGTAGTTGTGGGGAGCGATGAGATGCTCCCTCAGTCTCCTCTAGGCTAAACAGCCCCAGATCCCTCAGCCTTTCATACGCCTTGTGTTCTAGCCCCTTTCCCAGCTTGGTAGCCCGCCTCTGTACCCTCTCCAGCACCTCAATGTCCCTCTTGTTGTGAGGGGCCCAAAACTGGACACAGCACTCAAGATGAGGCCTCACCAAAGCTGAATAGAGAGGCATGATCACCTCCTTGCTCCTGCTCACTACACTATTCCTGATACAAGCCAGGATGGTGTTGGCCTTCTTGGCCACCTGGGCACACTGCTGGCCCATGTTCAGCCGGCTGTCCATCAACACCCCCAGGTCCCTCTCTGCCTGGCAGCTCTCCAGCTACTCCTCCTCAAGCCTGTAGCGCTGCTGGGGGTTGTTTTGGCCCAAGTCCAGGACCTGGCATTTGGCCTTATTGAATTTCATTGAGTTGGCCTTGGCCCAGTGATCCAGCCTGTATAGATCCCTCTGCAGAGCCTCCCTACCCTCAAGCAGATCAACACTTCCACCCAGCTTGGAATCATATGCAAACTTACTAAGGTTGCACTCTATCTCTTCACCCAAGTCATTGATGAAAATATTAAATAGGACTGGGCCCCGTACTGAGCCTTGAGGGACACCACTCATGACCAGTCGCCAACTGGATTTAACTCCATTGAACACAACTCTCTGGACTCGGCCATCCAACTACCTTTTCACCCACCGAAATGTATGTCCATCCAAGCCAAGAGCAGTTAATTTCTCTAGGAGAATGCTGTGGGCAACAGTGTCAAATTCCTTCCTAAAGTCAAGATTAATGACATCCACAGCCTTACCTTCATGCAGCAAGTGGGTCACCCAGTCATAGAAGGAGATCAGGTTTGCCGAACAGGACCTGCCCTTCACAAACCCATGGTGACTGGATCTGATCACCTGGTTGTCCTGCATGTGCTGCATGAAGAACTCGAGGTCATCTGCTCCATCAGCTTCCCTGGCACTGAAGACAAACTGACAGGCCTGTAATTTCCCGGATCATCCTTCTTTCCCTTCTTATAGATGGGTGTTACATTTGCTGTTTTCCAATCAGCTGGGACCTCTCCAGTTAGCCAGGACTGCTG
Source organism: Apaloderma vittatum (assembly GCF_000703405.1). NCBI lineage: Eukaryota > Metazoa > Chordata > Aves > Trogoniformes > Trogonidae > Apaloderma > Apaloderma vittatum. The sequence goes on along the minus strand of NW_009734578.1, from coordinate 9,298 downwards.
TTAAATGAAGGAAAGCGGCCTGGTGAGCACCCCTGCCAGGTCTCTCAGGATTCTAGGATGAATCCCATCTGGCTCCATAAATTTATGGACATCAACGTGGAGGAGTAGGTCCCTGACCATCTCCTTGTGAATTGTGGGGGGGACATTTTGCTCTTGGTCCCATTCTCTTGGCTTGAGGGGCTGGCTTCCCTCAGTATAGGTGTTACTTTTGCTAAAGACTGAGGCATAGAAGGCATTAAGCACCTCAGCCTTATCCTCATCTTTCATTACTATATTACCTTCTGGATCTACTACCTTCTGGAGTAGTCTGTTCCTGGAGGACTGCACCTCTTGGAAAGGACCCATGCTGGACCAATTCATCAGGAAATGCAGCCCTATGGGAAGGACACACATTGGAGAAGTTTGTGGAGGACTGTCTCTCACGGGAGGGACTCCATACTAGAGCAGGGGAAGAGTGAGAGGAGTCCTCTGCCTGAAGAGGAATGAATGGCAGAGACATGTGATGCACTGCCCACAATCCCTATTCCCTGTTCCGCTGTGCTGCTCAGGAGGAGAAAGTAGATAAAATCAGGAGTAAAGCTAAGCCTATCAAGAAGAGAGGAGTGGGGGGAAAGTGTTTTAAGATTTGGTTTTTTTTCTCATTACCCTGCTCTGATCTGAGTGGTAGTAAATGAAATTAATTTCCCCAGGTCAAGTCTGTTTTGCCTGTGGCAGCAATTGCTGAGTGATCTCCCTGTCCTCACCTCAGCCCAGAAGCCTCTCATCATATTTTCTGTTCCCTGTCCAGCTCAGGAGGGGAATGATAAGGTCAAACTACCATGGCATCAAAGCTCTGTTTGCTAACTGACCAACTATCTTAGGGATTATAACTTATAACTGTCTGAAAAATAATTGTAATGCAGGAACAGGATGTCATTTTTATAGTTTCAGCTCCAAGGGGAGCAAAGAATAAATCAGGAAAAGCAGATACAATCTTTCTAGGAGCTTTTGTGCTCACTATGGCAGTGATTCCCCTTGAGAATCAGTGCACAGTGTTTATATTGGACAACTACATCAAATACATCCAGAAAGGCTGAATCATCTGTGTCATACTCCATAAATTTGTAAAAAAGTAATAGAAATGATGCAGACTCAGTGATGGAAAAAGGGGAGAAGAGAGAGGGGAAGCCGAGGAGGGAATAACCAAAGAGAAAAATCTCTTCCTTTTATGGGCAATTCCACTTTTGTCACATTATATAATGCTCATATGATTTGCAGGCTCTGGTGGCATATCTCATGCTGGATGTATCAAACACAGAAGCTTTGAGCTGGTCCTGCTTCTTGTTAAGCAGGTACCAAAATGCCAAGAAAGGCTGAAACACTAGTGAAACAGCAAAGCCAATGTAATTATTTTTAAGTGCTGAACATAGCATTTGGTGAATTTACCGCAGAGCTCTTGAATGTAGCGCAAAAAAAAAAAAAAATTTGCTCTATTAAAATATGGTCTGCAGAGAAACTAAGTCTGGCAAATTTTCTCATAAAAGCTTAAAATCCACAACTCACCTCCCATCCAGATCTTTTTAGTGTACTGAATGGGCAGAGACTGCCTCTGAACATAGGACCTGATACATCTGCACTAGTTATACCTGCCTAAAGCCAGGTTTAGACATGGGTAGTGAGGACCAAGTCTCAGATCACTATAGTGAATTAAATGTGACTCAAGTTTTGTTCCTTAAAGCACTTATTTACCAGGAAGACAAGAAAGGTGTACATTCTCTTTTCTGTAACTACCCAGAGTTCAGAGGGTTGTGATTGATGGAGCAGGGTTGAGTTGGAAGGCTGTAACCAGTGGTGTTCTCCAGGGGCCAGTACTGAGCCCCGTCTTATTCAACATATTTATCAATGACCTACACAAGGGGACAGAGTGTATCCTCAGCAAGTTCGCTGATGATACAAAACTGGGAGGTGTGACTGACACACCAGAGGGCTGTGCTGCCCTCCAGCATGACCTGGACTAGCTGGAGTGCTGGGCAGAGAGGAACCTAACGAGGTTCAACAAGAGCAAATATATGGTCCTGCACCTGGGGAGGAACAACTCTGTGCACCCATATAGTTTAGGAGTAGACCTGCTGGGAAGCAGTCCTGAGGAGAAGGATCTTGGGGTCCTAGTAGACAGTAAGTTAACCATGAGCCAGCAATGTGCCCTTGTTGCCAAGAAGGCCAATGGTATCCTGGGGTGCATTAAGAAGAGTGTGGCCAGTGGGTCGAGGGACGTCATCCTCCCCCTCTATTCTGCCCTGGGGAGGCCACATCTAGAATACTGTGTCCAGTTCTTCACCCCTCAGTTCAAGAGAGATAGGGAACTGCTTGAGAGAGTCCAGCAGAGAGCAATAAAGATGACTGGGGCACTGGAGCATTTCTCTTAGAAGGAAAGATTGAGGGAGCTGGGACGCTAGCTTGGAGAAAAGAAGGCTGAAAGGAGACCTTATAAACATCTATGACTATCTAAAGGGTGAGTGCAGGGAGGATGGAGCCAGACTTTTTTCAGTAGTGCCCAGTGACAGGACAAGAGACAACGGGCACAAGCTGGAACACAGGAATTTTCACCTGAATATGAGGAAGAACTTCTTTACTGTGAGGGTGACAGAGCACTGGAACAGGCTGCCCAGGGAGATTGTGGAGCCTCTGTCTTTGGAGACCATCAAAACCCACCTGGATGCAATCCTGTATGATGTGCTCTGGGATATCCTGCTTTAGCAGGGTAGTTGGACTAGATGATCTCTAGAGGTCGCTTCCAACTACAATGATTCCCTGATTCTGTGATTTCTCACTGCTTATTCTTATATCTTGATTTTCTTTCCTGAGTATCTTCAGAGCTCAGCACCTGCAATGTAAGTGATATTATCTTCCTATGATTGGATATAAAGCAGATGGATTTGCTTAAGACATTATCATTTTAGATCTACTCACCAACCTCTAAACTATTGTAAGACAGATTTAAGTATGATCACTTCTAAAAAATTGTCATTGCTGGATAAGACCATTTTGGGGTACATTTAGAATGTGTTTTCATATTGCTTTAATCACAGGACACTTTAATCACCTCCATGGAAGGAGGTGTTTTACATCATCCATACGACCCTCATCAGCACATTCACAACACACACGAATATTTGTTTGGTAACTTGATGAATTGAATAGGAAACTGATCCAGTTGAAAATTAACCCTTTAAGCTATTTGTTTATTTTATTGTTTCCTGCTGGATCACTCCCAAGGCCCAGCTCATTCACCTTAGTACCAAGCTCTGCACAGGAAAAGGAGTAGGAGCAAGTGGCTGCAGGTAAAGAAAAGGGCATTTACTTCACATTAAAGCACCCATGAAGTAACCGCGGTCAGTCATTGTGCTTCTTTATTAGGGTGCTGGCTAGAACTTTTTAAATCTGTCACTTTTTAGAAGTGAATTATAATTTAACACATTAGATTTTGTCAACAGGAAGTCTGTATTAATCAAATTCTTTAGATAAGAGTTTATCTTGACTACTTAATACATTGAAAATAGAATATGTGTGTGCTAGATTTTTTAAAATGATATTTTAAAGATATTAATTAATGTGTTCAAAAACACTAAAAAACATCCCAGTTTTACCTGGATGTGGAGGTACAGAGGAGAGACCCAACATAAAAATACTCTGTGATCCTATTCTATCAAAGACCGTTACAGTAATAAAATAGCTTGCAATGGGTGCTTTAGATGAGTGACACAGTACTTAATTGGTAATCTGTAAGTGTCAAGACAAGCTGTCATTTACATGGTTTATCAGAGTGAAGCCTATGATTTCAGCAGAGGGAAATCTTAATTTTAATAATGAACTTTAAACCACGTAATCTTTAGGGATTGGATTACAAAATAACGAGGACAACATTTTTAATTGGAAAATATTTTACTCTCATATACTGCTGTCAAGCAGTCCAAATAAGATTGCATTTCTAAAGCTAAAGTAAAAATTGTGTTTGCTGACCTCCTATTTTCTCAGCCTCTAAAGACGAATATTTTCAGATTTTCCCCTACTGCTCCACAAAATATAAAAAGGCCCTTATTGAAGCCACTCTTATATTAGTTGAACTCTTGCTTATGTTTATCTTGCACAGGTAACTTACTCACTAAAGTTAATTCAATCATACAGTATTAAAATAGATCAAGCTTAGTTTTTTTAGCGCTTTGAAGTGATCTATGTAAGCTGCTTCGTTTTACCCTACTGCAATATTTTACATGTGTGGGCAACCCAAAGGGATTTCGGTTTGCCAAGGCTGCCTCCTGTTCAACACACAAGCACTGTGTGAAGGACTTTTGTAACTGAACGAATCAGGGTTGCTGTAGTTTGAGCCAAGGAATCATGACTCAGTGACTTGAAAGGATAGGCACAAACAGGAAAGTGAAATAGATAAGCAAGCATATAGACAAGAGTATGCAATGTTGTATAAACAAGTTCGCAGAAGAGGCCAATTTTAATAGGCACATTATATAGGTTATAATTTTCAGGAGACAGCCTCTTGTACATCAAGTCCACTGATACACCTAGCCAGGCAAATCTATTGCTAAACATTCTCCCATATGTGGAAAAACCATGTACACAGAAATATATAATACTCTCAACTGCAGAACTTTGGATGCTGCCTATCTCTCTTGGGCACTTTTTGCACCTTCTTGAAGTGTGTGAAGACTGAATGACCAGTTTAGTAACAGAGGGAATTTTTTCAGAATCTACTCTAGAAAATTTTATTGAGCAGAACAGGTTGATACATCAAAAAGATGAAAATCCCTGGAAAGAATTTGTGACGAGTGGAAACTTGAATAGAATCCTCACATAATTTCACGGTCATTTTTGTGTAAGAGACAAATTCAGCAATTTTTATTTTGCTCATACATCTTGCCAAAGAGATGCGTGATGTAAATACTATTTCCAATATTGAGTAAAGATCTTCACAACAGCCCTCTTCAGCAATTTTCTTCATGCAGATAGTTGAGTTTGGTTGCAGCCTGACCCCATCTCAGCTGGGTAAAATCCTCATCTTTTAATTTAGGTATTTGTTTAGGATTTTTAATGAAGTGTGACTAAAGCACAGAGTGGTTAAAATAGCAAACTGTGAGCTTAAAGCATGTTACTACTTTTTGAAATTAAAGAAAAAATATTTTAAAATTAGCATTATACACATTTGTAAGTCTGTGTAGAATCAAGACGATTATAATGTGTCTCCCATTCCCACAAGACTTTTTTTAGTTTAGGTGACCTATGGAGTCTATGTTTGTTTGTTTGTTTTCTCATTTGCATCCTCTTATGGGGATTAAAGAAAGCATCTCCATTCAGCCTACTGTACCCTTTATCCAGCACTGGTACCACTTTTAGATCTAGAATCAATCCACAATGCCTTAAATAGGCTCCATGCAAGGGCCTGGAGGAGCTTGGTACCAACACATCAGAAAACTTTAAATTATCAGTCTTTTATTCAGGGCAGCTTTGCAGAAAGATACTGGAAGAAAACATAAATGGACCACAGACCACAGTCTTTTACCATTTTATATTGTTTCAGTAATGACAAAAGAACATAGCTCCTTCAGTGTCTGATGTGTACAGCCACCAATTTTATAGTTTGAGATCTAAATCCTGCCCTCATTGTACAGAGTTGTGTTCACTGAACTATAAGAAAATCTGACACGAAAGAAAAGGCTAGTGTCTCCCGTGCGTATTAGTGGAACGTCATTTTTGTAGGCACTTCCCTGATCAAGAACTCACTGTGATGTTTGAAATAGCAGTGCATTGAACACAGTGAATCAAAGTCCTCAGCTGAGCTCGGAGAAATGAATGATGTTCAAACTCCAAAAGGGCTGCTTCTTTATCGTCCCCAGCTCTTTGCCATGAGATCAGGTGAAATTTGCGGAAGCAGTTTTATCAGGACAATGGTTAAAGAATGCCTTAGTAATTAGTAATTATGTCACGAGACTCGGTGTCATTTAGGATTTCAGGAAAATTAGATTTCATCTGGTCTTAAAGACAGAGTTCCATTTCCATCACCAGTGAGGATATGAATTATTTGACTATCTCAGACTTCTGCAGAATCTATTTAACTTAGGCAGGTGATTAACAATTAAATATCTTTCCTTCTGAGTGTTCAAGAGTTTATTTGATACCTTTATATTTAAACAAGTAGGAAATTGCCCTAAAAATATAAATAATTTTCATTTAGTTATATCACTGTATAAACGATTGTTTTCAGGTAAAGTTTTATCTTCTCAGAGTACCTTAAGGCACAGTAGTTTGCACTTTTAGCATCTGTACTAATTAACCTAAACTGGATGGGTACACACAGAGCAGGCACGTGGTTTAGAGTGATAAGCAGAAACATAGGTTGTACTCCTGGTTTATGTCTCTGGGACTTCTCTCATATCTTATAATGTCTAAAAATGTTTTCTACCATAAAGCATGTTTGTGTTTGTTAGTGTGCATTTGCACTTTTAGCTTGTTTTTTCTTGCCTAGCTGGAGTGAGAAAATGCACTCACAGATGCATTTTAAGAAGCGAGATCAACACTTTCACACCAGTAAATCCTGTGACTGAAAACTGGCAACACTTTCTGTTCATTAGTATGCAAAGATTTTGTTACAGTGAGCATTATCACTTCTGGTTGAGATTTGAGTGAACCTTACAAAGCGAGATTGTTACTAGGCCTTCACTATGAACAAAATGGTGTCTTGTGTCACTTGATACACCGTAAGTTTAGTCAAGTGTACCTACGTATCAGTTGCTGAAGCCAATCAGGAGAGAACATCTCACTTCTACACTCCTGAATTATCTTAGACTCTAAAGCAACACAGGCACACAGGCACACACAAACTGCCTTATGGAAATGATCCACAGTATATGAAAAACTGGGCTTGGAAATTGTTTGGAACAGTGCAAACTCACACAGGCCAAAAATATACTAGGAACCACTAGGAAAATTTCACAGAATGTACAACTGAATTTCAGTGCTCCAGGGTGTTCTCTTGCACTGTAGGTTTCAGAAAGACAATTGATGATTAACAGTGAGGTTCTCCTTCTCCTTAGTGAAGTAGTTTGCTTAGTTAGGCATTGGTGTAATCTAGGAAGTGATGTGTCTGTGTACATGAAGTGTGATGGCTACGCCTTCTTCCCACAACGGAATAACAATCATTAGGACAAAAGATGCATTATGTAGTTATCACATAGAAAGAAAAATTGAATTGCTCGTTATTTTTCTCTGCAAGAAAGTGATGCGTATAATTTCAACCCTTGCATGAACAAAACCCCACCATTTCTCTGCAACAGAATAATAGCTACCTGGTATTATAATGTCAAGAGTTTTTTCCCGACATTTCTATTCACACTGTTTTAGAGTTCTTGCAAGCCAGCCAGTCTCTGATGCAGGAAAAGTTCTCCAGACTATCCTCAAAATTTGCAGAAGGTAGCAGAGGAAAAAAGTGTAATCTGAAGCTTCCTGAATTCTCAAAGAAACTCTGACCAAAAGAAAATGGCTGATATTAGAGAAGGCTAACTGACTTAAATATGTCTTTATGATCTATGCCCTTTCTGCTTATCTAAAAGTTAAAAGCATTTGAAACTGCATCAAAAAAAAAAAGGGCACCTTAAAAGATGAAAATTATGTACTCAGAATGGAAAATAATTATTACTATCCACCTTATAGAGTGTCTCCTATTTTCATATGAGCCTGAGAATTTTCAAACAAATTAGCTTTCTAGTAGAAACGTTCAAGGAGGCAAGGAAAAAATAAAATACTATCTTACTTAAGGTGCTTTCAGTTTGCAAGTTTACAAAGCTTCTCAACCCACGAGAAAACACTCTAAGAAAGATAACCATAAAATGTTATGGAAATCAAGCTCAACCACACAAGTCAATGGTCCATGAGCGTATTTTTAATATCTTTAAAAATTTTACCTAGTACCTGAAGTTTACGTCCTTTTCCATTTTATTTTGGTTTGGGTTTTTGTTTTATTTTCTTACTGAGGGTGAACAAATTTCCCTGGTTTCTGGGTTTCAAAGATTTCTATCAGGACTTGCTTAAAATTTCTGTGCTTAGCAGTTTTGCAAGTCAAGCTTTTTAGATTCTTTCTTCTCTCTCTGCATTTGTGGCTATGTGCATGAAAATTATGTGTGATGCAAACAAGAATTCAGATCAGTGATGTGGAACAAGAGTTCATAAAAGAGTTGAGTGCCTCATTTATACCTGAGGTCTTAACTCTGGAGTCAAACGTAGACATCTGAAATACCAATACTATTAATCATGTTATGAAAAATTAATCTGAAAGGACATTCCAGAGGGGTGACAAAGCATTAGAGCTTGCGGGTATTATGCCTCCCTAACAGCACATTTGCCAGTTCTAGAACTCAATGCAGTGTAGATGTTACACAGTTGTACTTGCTCACCGCCGTGGGCTCCTGTCCTCCACTTAATCGATCACAGTTAGCAGAGGGTAGAAACAGAAGAGTTAAACTTTGGAGATACTGATTTCTTCTACAGAAATCGGGATTCCTCCATGTGTTTCCAGTACTTCTAGCAGCAAATGCATGCACAATGAGCAAGTTTCTGTGAAAGGTAAGCAAATTGCTTCCACTGGAGAAGTCTTGCTCTGTTGCATGAAACTCCAGATCAAAAGTAAGACTTTGAACTGAAGTTTTGGAAAGTCATCATCATCATCACGGCTCGGCTTCGCGAATGAAGATATGGGAAGGGCTCTACCCACACTTGCTACAAGCGCGCTGATGGCTAAAGAGTCCAATGTGGCACAGGCAAGTTCGGTTGCAAAAGGCACAGCGGAAAGTCTCCTTAGGTGGTATTGGCGAGGTGCAGTTCTTTCCGCGTTGTCTTTTCGCCTTGAGACTAACTCTACATGTGTTCTCAAAGGAGGCAGCAGCGTTATGGGTGATGTGTCTCCATGTCTCCTGATTGGAAGCCAGAGTGGACCACTGATGGTAGTCAATATGGCCAAAACTGAGGTATTGTTTCAGAGAGTCCTTGTATCTCCTCTTTGAGGCTCCTCTGTTGCAGCAGCCCATGGTGAGTTCACCACAGAGCACAACCTTGAGGCGGTGGTCCTCCATCCGGGAGACGTGCCCTGCTCAGCACAGCTGCGTCCTCAGCAGCATGGCCTCAACACTGGTGACCCTTGCCCATTCAAGGACAGTGACATTAGTCACGTAGTCACTCCAGTGGATGTTTAGGATTGTATGGAGGCAGCGCTGGTGGAAGCCTTCGAGGAGTGGCAGGTGGTGGCGGTAGATGACCC
>NW_009734577.1:900-1146 GCF_000703405.1 Apaloderma vittatum | reverse complement strand
GGCCATGACGATGAGGAGACAATACTCTGCTCCAGTCAAGAAGAGAAAGGAAAAGAGCTGGGTAGCACATCCTAGGTAGGAGATACTCTTGTTGTCCGTGAGGGAATTGGCCATGGCTTTGGGGACAGTGGTGGAGATGGAGCCCAGGTCCAGAACAGAGAGGTTGACGAGGAAAAAGTACATGGGGGCGTGGAGGTGGTGGTGCCAGGCGATGGTGGTGATGATGAGGCCGGTGCCCCGGAGGGG
>NW_009734577.1:509-830 GCF_000703405.1 Apaloderma vittatum | reverse complement strand
GAACTGGCTGATCGAGCTGCTGTTGGACATTTGCTTAGTCTGACCATGGGGCACTTCCTTTGGAGAAAAAGACATTGACAAGATAACAGAGACTTCTCTGAAAAAAATCAAAATCATTTCCAACAGACCCTCTCCCTCGCACACAGAGACACCATTTTCGTTTTCCATGAGACCTTCCCTCAGCTCCATGTCAGGATCCTTGGTTGATGCTGGTGCCGTGTGCCATGAGGAGCAGGGCTCTGCCCAGAGGCTTTCAGTCAGTCAGCCCTGCTCTGCAGCACTGGGTGGGGATGGGGATCCAACCTGTTTTTCAACTTTGTC
>NW_009734577.1:0-227 GCF_000703405.1 Apaloderma vittatum | reverse complement strand
CCATATTTCCCTGAAAAACCACCAGACACAACTGAGAGCAGTGGGGTCAAGCGCAGTCCAAGGTCTCAGCATTTCCATTTTTAACCCAGGACACACATGGCTTATTTTACCAACCAATCAGCATTTCTCTCCTCACCTGTAGCATGTCTGCACTTTTCCTCAGGTAACACAATGATGCTACAGGATGGGTTTGTACCATGGTGGGCAGCTCAGAGCTTGGAAGGAAA
>NW_009734576.1:0-18867 GCF_000703405.1 Apaloderma vittatum | reverse complement strand
AATCATAGAATCAATCATAGAATCATAGAATTAAAAAACAAAGACATAACCAGAATAGAATTGCAGTAGAATAGATATGAGTTTTCCAAAGAAACACTTACTTTTAAATCGATCAGCTTGCTCATGCAAAACTGGGAAAATGCTTCTCAAGAAGGGTAGGTAGTCATATGTCACCGTAGTTCTTATCATCTATATTCTCATTTCCTTTTTCCACTTTTGTTTACTTTTTTCCCCTTTTTTTTCACTTGTTTCCTAATCTCACTCATTATTGGAGGCAGTGGACAATGAGAGAGCCCTTCTCGGCTATATTTGGCTGTAGGAGACCTTGGAAAACAAGTGCCCGGGGGCAAAGAATTGCACATGGATTGGAAAAGGGAACAGTGGTCAGATTGATTCCACAGGTCCCAAAACTCTGCCCCTCACACAGAGCAGGTATTTCAGATGTTGAAAAATTGCATCATCTATCTAGTAGAAGATCCCCATTTAGTCTCATAGTCACTGTAGGCAGTAATTGCTATCGTCATGGAAGTGGTGAGAAAGACATTATAACTACTTAGTTTGTCTTCATTGTTGCCTGTGCAGGGTTAGATTTCAAAAATTTCTGCTCATTAGCAGTATTGAAATTGAAGAAAGTGTTCATCTTTCAACATAGTCTAAAATAGCAGCTAAGATTTGGTAATTACTGAGTTTTTAATCGTGTCTTAAGAAAAAAATCCTTCAAAAATTCTCACAGCAACAATGAATTTGACGTCTGCATTGCCTTTTTCAATAGCAGCTGTTTTTTTTTCTTTTAAAAAGTGGTGAAAAGAAACATCATGCACATCAGCATAATAAGTGCACAGAGATATCTCCCTGCACACACTTCATTAACCTGTACCTTCGTTATCCCATTGAAGATAAAATACTAATGGATTTGAAATGAAAGTGGACACTGGACATTCTTAAAATTCTTACGATGAATACTATATTCTCACTGAACAGACACCATTTGTACATGTTTATCCATTTTCTTCATATTTTCACTATTATTGTTTGCAATGTGTAAGTGGGGGATGTATATTAGTAGGTATTATCTGTTTGTTATGAAAATAATACCAAATTATTTGAACTGAACTAGAAATGTATTGTTTCACTGTTTCTTCATGATAAGAAAATATTTTTGAGAGTGTAACACACTATTTGTTTTTGAAAGTTAAAAATAAAAGTCTTCCTATCTTTCTCTGAAAGTATTAATGTTGTACTGTCAGGAAAGATTACTGTCCAGAACTGAGCAGCTGTGTGATTTATTCTCTGCAGATATACCGTAACATTTGGTTATTAAAGAAAGACAGAGTTTCTGGAGATGGAGCATTAGCTTTGCTTTCAACCCGTTTTGTCACTTCTGTTTCTTCTTCAAGTTTTTTCTTGAAAAAAACAGAAACAGAACTGAATCTTCTTAGACTTTGTTCTCACAGAATGAACACTACCGTAAAAATTAAAAATTAATAGCAATTTAATGAAGGCCAGTTTCATAAAATTTCATATTACTAAATTATCACTTATTTCATTAGTAGATGAAAATTATACATAACCTTATTTTTTTGAGTTGTTGGAATTATTGATGTGAAAGAATACATAAAATTATTTTTGCTAACAAGTCTCTACATCGACTCCTAAATGACAGATTAACACACATCTCTTAAAGGAACTGTTACTTGGTTTTCCATTTGAGTCTGTTCCACGATGTTGTGACAAGCAGTCATTGCTTCCCAAATTGACCAGTTTTCCTGAGAAGAGTTTTCGTATGTGCTGTAGGGTCAGAGGTATTCCAAGTCTTTTTAACTTTCATTGCTGAAACTCAGATCCACAGAATCAGCCTCTTTTGGTATCTCTTGTTTCTCCAAGTTTTCTTCTCATCTGAAGATGAAAAGAAATCACTGCCAGTGTCACCATGGAATTTTTCCTGGAGTTGACCCTAGAATCTTCTTCCATCATAACTTACTCAGGAAAAAAAGGAGGTAAAAGATATTCTGAGCATGATGTGACCATGCTGCAATCTTTACGTTTAGATATCACATCAGAGATTTAAAGATTAATCCTTTGACTTTCCCCATTCCTTAAAATATCTCAGTAAATAGACCTGATGTGGGTTAAAATTTGCTCAAAGGTCTAAAGGCATTCAAAAGGAGAGGGGAGAGACTCACCAAGAACCAAAACATGTCTTATTTTCTTTATTTTTCCACAGGCTGGGACAAATGGAAAAGAAAAATAAAAAGCAGTAAGCATACTCAGAATATATTTGCATACAATAAAGTTCCCAGAAGGGAGAAAAGTCAAAGGAAGATCTCCCTCAAGCTTATGGAGTGGTTGGCTACAGAGGAACATGGACTAAGGGCATTTCTTGCAATGTTGGAAAATTATTCCTATTAGTCACATCAGTAAAATGTTTCCTGTTGCATTATTTTCTATAAATGCCATGTTTTGCAATAGTGATGCAATAAAACGCTCCTAGTGCCAGGTCTCACAATACGTCTACAACATATGTCAAATGGATGTAAGTCTGCTTACATGGACTTACACAGCTTACACAGCATCACAGAATCACAGAGCAGTAGGTGTTCAAAGGGAACTCTGAAGATCATTTAACCCAATCCCCCTACCAGAGCAGGATCATCTAGAGCAGATCATACAAGAACATGTCCAGGTGGGCTTTGAAATTCTCCAGAGACAGAGAGCCTACAATTTTTCTGGGCAGCCTGTTTTAGTGCTCTATTACCCTCATAGTAAAGAAGTATTTCCTTATATTTAGGCTGAACCCTCTGGTTTTCAATTTGTGACTATTGCCCCTTGTACTGTCACTGGACACAGCTGAGAAGGGTCTGGCCCCATTCTCCTGACACCCTCCCTTTAGATATTTATAAGCATTGATGAGATTCCCTCTCAGCCTCCTCTTCTCCAAGCTAAGCAGACCCAGCTCTCTCAGCCTTTACTCATGAGGCAGGTGTTCCAGTCCCCTAATCACCTTAGTGACCCTGAGCTGGACTCTCTCCAGCAGTTCCTTGTCCTTCTTGAGCTGAGGCGCCCAGAACTAGACACAGTACTCCAGATGCAGCTTCACCAGAGTGGAGCAGAATGGGAGGATAAGCTCCTTCAACCTGTTTGCCACACTCTTCTTGATGCATCCCAGGATGCCATTGACCTTCTTGGCCATGAGGGCACATTGTTGGCTTATGTCAGGACTCCCAGGTCCCTTTCCCCTATGCTGCTCTCCAACAGGTCAGCCCCCAACCTGTACTGGGGTTGCTCTTCCCCAAGTGCAGTACTCTACACCCACTCTTATTGAATTTCATTAGATTTCTTCCCACCCAGCTGTCCAGCCTGCGCAGGTCACACACAATGGCAGACCAGTCCTAAGGCACGTCACCCACTCTTCCCAGTTTTCTATCAGCAAACTTGCTGAGGGTACACTCTGTTCCTTTGTCCAGGTCATTGATGAATATATTGAATACGGCTGGACCCAGTACCAACTCCTGGGGAACACCACTAGCCACAGGCCTCCAGATAGACTTTGGCCCACTGACCACAACTCTCAGAGCTCTGTCCTTCAGCCAGTTCACAATCTACCTCACTGTCCAATCATCCAATCCACACTGAATGACTGATGTTGGAAGGGATCTCCCATCTGGTCTAACTCACTTCTCAAAGCAAGATGAGCTAGAGCAGGTTGCTCAGGTTCTTGTTCATTTGGGTTGGAGTATCTCAAGAACGTAAGTTCCACATGCCAAGATTTCCATTTCATCTTAAAATCTCACACAAGCTAAAAAAAAAGAAATAAAAAAGACAAAACTAGATGCTTTCAGTTGGCTCCATTATTAACATTTATACAGGTTAGATGTAGCCCAACATCTGTAAAGGACTAAAAATTTTCCTTTTTCCAGAAATTTCATTCTGGGACAGAAGATTGCCATGATGTAGGATCACACAACTGTTGGCCATTAACAGGCAAGCAGTGATAGGAGGAACATACCTTCCTCAGCTCCATACAGCAATGCAGGGTCTCCTGGGCTCCTCATAGCTGGTGCACTGGTTTTAGGAGCTAGAAAGAATGTGCAATACTTGTTACTGAACACCAAAGCATAGAAGGAATTAGCGGATTTGTGGGAAAAAAGGTGTGAAAATCATCACTATCCCAATTAAATCTAACTCCACTGAAAAGCTGGCAGCAGAACGGAAATGAATAAATTACGTTTTCCTGAAGTGCCAAGGCAAGACAAAAGAAGAATCACTAGAACTCCATAAACCTACACCTACATCCAGAGCTTAATCAATAATAAATTTTGATCCTTTCTCTTAAAGATATCTTCCTCCTTTGCTCTAAATCCACCCTGATTAGGGGGCCAGTTGGCTCAGTGGGATGAGCGCGGTGCTGACAACAATGACAACACCGAGGTCACGGGTTCGATTCCCGCTTGGTCCCTATGTTTGGCCTGGTCTAGTCGAGAGGTGGCGTCCCTGCCCATGGCAGGGAGGTTGGATTAAATGATCTCTAAGGCCCCTTCCAACCTGGGCCATTCTATGATTCTATGATTAAAGGACTAGAAAACTTATGCTTAATTTACCGAGAATCTCTTTCTCAGATAAATAAGCACATAATTTGGGAAGTCAATATTTACTAAAAGTATTCACTATGCAGTCACACTTAAAACGACGCAGCACTTTAATTTTAATTTTGTGCCTCTAAAAAAATAAAATAAAAAGCTGTCATCAGAAGATACAAATAGTTTGCAAAGGAAATATCTTTATATCTTGTTCACTCATAACCTGTTGCAAATATTACAAGCTGGGGACTACTGTTGAGCTTTAGTGGCAATCAGGGTACTCTTAAGTTCATTTTAGTACTCTATATATTGGTATTCAAATGTAAAACTGTTAATTTAAACCTCTGATTCATCCTTTCCATTGCATAAGTCTAAGTTCTCCAGAAAACAAAATGAGAGAAGATTCTTTCTAGCTTATTATGTCTCTTCTTCAAACATGAGAAGTCATGGAAAATTGTTTTACTATCTGTTCTGCAGGGTCTTAAACTTAAAAAATTTAAATAAGCTGAAAAACTATCCAGAATTTTAAGTGCTCATTATACCTGATCTTCAGAGGCCTTAATCATTATTCAAAGTTTTCTGCCTTTTTTTTCTCTTCAAAACTTGTATGACTATTCATGTTTCACTGTGTATTATATTTTCATAAAGTCTTTGAACATGAAACAAATTATTATTTCTCCTAAAATTCTATAACATTTGCCTCAGCTATTCTACAGCAATACAGTTGGTCTCTGTGGTATGCAACTGTAAGATAACTTTAGACTTTTCATCTGACCTCAGCTACAGATAAATGTGGAACAACTCCATGAAGTTAGTACAATTTTACTGGTGAAATACTATTGGGAAGAGAACTACACTTGCCTAAGGACAACTTTTTTTTCTCTTTATTTACAGAAGCTTAACATAATTTGATTCACCGTGCATTAGCTCCATATGCTTGTAACTGCAGTTTTACAAGGTGAAAAATAGCCTAGTACCTTTCTCGTTATCAACGTTTCCATCTCAACAAAATAGAATTTCCCAATATATGATAAAATAAAATCATAGAATCATAGAATCATAGAACAATTCAGGTTGGAAAAGACCCTTGGGATCATCGAGTCCAACCATTAACCCTACACTACAAGTTCACCCCTAAACCATATCACCCAACACCCCATCTAAACGACACTTGAACACATCCAGGGATGGCGACTCAACCACCTCCCTAGGCAGTCTGTTCCAGTGTCTGACCACTCTTTCTGTGAAGAATTTCTTCCTACTGTCCAGCCTAAACTTACCCTGTTGCAACTTGAAACCATTCCCCCTGATTCTGTCCCTAATTACCTGTGGGAAGAGACCAGCACCAACCTCTCTACAATGTCCTTTCAAGTAATTGTAGAGCATGATGAGATCCCCCCTCAGCCTTATCTTTGCCAAACTGAAAAGACCCAGCTTCCTCAATCGCTCCTCATAAGGTCTACGAGGTCCTATCATGGACCTCATAAGGTCTGTAAGGTCCTATCATGGACCTCATAAGGTCTGTAAGGTCCTATCATGGACCTCATAAGATCTATAAGGTCCTATCATGGGCCTACTTTTCACTTGCACATCAAGAGGCAAAAATAGCACACATAATCAGGAACAAGATCTAGAGAAAGGGCAAGAGGATGGTGAAGTTAGATGGCACATAAGAGGATTATAACTTGCACTCTACTGAAAGTGCACCTCAGAGGTAGAGCACCAGCTGTAGTAACCTGTGGCATGGTCATACCTGTGCAAGCAACTGCTCAGCAGAAACTAAAACATCAGTGTGATATCCACACTGTTTTGGCCACAAATCCAAACCGTCACCTCATACAAGCTACTGTGAAAAAAACTAACTCTAGCCAAGCAAAATGCAGTACATGGGGCAAGGTAATTTTACACTTTTATCATCCTCCATAGATACTTGCAACCAGCCACTGTGAAAGTTTCTGTAGATGGAATTCTGTATGACTTAGCGCTGGAATTTTTATTATACAGTCTGCTGAAGGTTTTAAACTTTCATTACCAATATTTTTTTTAGAACTAAAGTCCTCTAAATACTCAAGAGGGTATGCAGTTCTCATATGAATAATGGAATGAAAGTATCATTTCAGTTGGAAAAGACCTTTGAGATCATCGATTCAATCACTAACATAACACTGCCAAGCCTACTATTACACCATATCCCTGTGCACCTCATCTACACATGAGCAACATCATGAACTTATGACAGGATTTGTGGACAAACCTGGAGTGTAGTACACCCTTTTCAAGCCCCTTTTGTTACCAAGATAGATTTTCAGAATCTTTCAGGTTTAAAATTCTCATGGTTTGCAAAGGCCACAATGCACCTTCCAGAGAAATTAAGTTCTTTGCTTTACTGCACCTCTTAATGTGTATTACAAAATTGGAAGTTTGGTTAAATTCATCAGACTGTTAAAGCAGTCCCATATAAAAATGTGTGTCTTTTCAGATTTTATCCTGGCATGTGAATGTATATGATGATAAAGTACTTTGGAAATAACTATGTCTCTGAAACTGTATATGAGAGGGGGTTTAGTTCTTTTTATATAAATTATTTAAAAATGTTGATACATGCTATGGGGGTCAGATTGATTTTCTCACTTTATGAGTGAGAGTATTTTATAGTAAGTAAAATAAAAATGTTTAAGTCTGACTTTAATACAGAATTTGCTATAACAGGTGTATTATAATGATAGATAAAAAAGTCTTAAAGAGGTTTTAGAACAGCTCTTGGACATATGCTTGATATTACTAAAGATACATTTAAGAAACAGGTTCGGATCCATGTTAAAAAATATCTGAGAAGTTCAACTCAGGCAAATGTTTTTTCAGCCTATCCATATCTATTTGACATTTCTCATTATATTGTTACATACCACGTTCCATACTATTATATCAGTGGCCTCATTCTACAACAGAAACAAATCAATTGCTGTCTTATCTGTAATTAAAGTAGATATATGTCTGATTATAATGTGCAAGTTGCTCTGTCATAGGCCTAAATAATGTACATTTTTCTAAACTCTTCTCTGAGAATAAGTGAGTTGAAATCATCTTTTGCTCATGTACTTCTAGTAATTTTTCTTTGGCAAACCTAGATTGAATTTTAGGACATTATTCCCCAACCAAGTGTATATTTTTCATGTTTCATTTTAGTAGAGAATAAATACATACATACATATACACATACATACACACACACACACACATACATGAAAAGAACCTAGGAGAAGACAGTGAAAAAATATATCTAAAGAATTATTTTCTGTATCTGAAGTTAACCACTCTTTTTAAGAGGACTAATCTCCATTTGCCTAATTTATCTGATTAGTAGGAAGATATTATTGCCTGTTCAACTAATTTTATAGGTTTATTCTATAACTTTGTAGGAAAATCATGTTTTTACAGACAGTAATTAGAAGAATAAGTTAAGAGTAGCATTGCACACAAAACGAGATGCAGTTCAAATTCAACAAATATTTCTTTCAAAGACTCCAGGATTACACTACAGTACACTGAACAGTCTCTATGGATATGCATTTTTACTATGATCCTGGCAAATAAATTCTAAATTCAAACTATCAGATATCAAAACTAGAATTTTACTAATGCTATTCTTATTTTTTCAAAATTTCATTGTGATCTCTTATGTATGAAGTCCTCGTAGCTTGCTTAAAACTTTTTTTATTCAATTGTTCTTTCAGGTGTAAGTATTAATTACATTTACATTAGTGAAGGCTTTAAAGGACAGTGACAAGAAAAGACGAAATATATGTAGAAATATAATGCGTATATAAAAAGAAAATCAATCAACTACCAATTTCAAAATCATCTATTTTATGTCCAACACTATTTCTATTATTATCAACACTGTATCTAATACCTCTCTGTTCTTGGCTATACCAAGAAATATGATTTCTCTATTTGCTTGTGCTCCATCTTCATTTTCCTCTGAAAAGGCATAAGCAAAGCACTAGTTCAGCAAATCTGCTGTTCTTTTATCCTTTCTATGCCTTTTCAACTATAATTTCAGTGGAGCAATTTTCTTTTTTTATCTTCAGTCTCACGTAAATATATTTGAAGAACAATTTACTGTTAGCTGGAAAGCATTATGTGATTCAATGATTAGTGTATTTTTGTGTCCCTGATGCCTCTTTTTAGTATTTTTCTGACCAATTTTATGTCTACTTATAACATAGTATTTTGCTCTGAGGTCAAAAAGCTCTGCTAACCTGGATTTGAGATTTGAAGCCCACCCTTTCAATCTGTAACACTCAAAAGGGAATCTGGTAGTGCTATTGTTAGAGAGAAAAAAAAATCACATTGAGTAAAAAAATCTGTTCTTTATAATGCACGTTAAAGTATCACCCATTTAGCTGTGTAAGAATTCATATAACTGTCATCACCTCAGCATTTAGCTGCTCCCCAACTATTTAAATAGAGTAACATTTCTCCTCTTGTCTCCCTTCTGAAGGAAACACAGGTGGATTGCTGTGACAAAAAGGTACAAAGAGAAAATAAGTAAAAGAAATAAAAGTTGTTTTTGTTATAGAGCATGTCAAAAATTAAGTGATTCTTATTTGCTGTATCAGCGGACATCAATTCCTCTCCACAATGAGAACTCTTGTCATCAGAAGCTCACGAGCCTCCCAGGACTGGCTGACCTCTACACCTGTGCCAGAAACTTGAGCTGAATGGAAAGAGAAGTCATGTCTGAAGTTGTGAGAGACTGGCCCATGGAGAACTCAATCTTTGATATATATTGTACAAATGTACGTTTTTCCTTCTTTGTGGCTTTTATTCCATCTTTGGAAGCGTTGCTATTTTTTGATCCAGCAATTCAAGAACAGTTGTGAGGTATCATCCTATGCAGTCAAGGAATTCGCACTGAAAAGAAACCCAAAAATCCAACCCCAGAACATAACAAACAACAAACATGCCAAATATAATTCTGTGTCAACTTTTCAACAGGGATTTTCAGATGGTCAGATGTAATACCTAAAGGTATCTTGAGAAAGGCTTCTCATGCTTTAAATTTTAATGTGAAGTTTTAAGAAGTTAAAAATTACAGTAGAAATATCTGCAATACAAAAAGTAGTCTTTTTTGTCATGCTAAACCTTCCTCAGATGGCATAAACGTTTTAACAGTCTTTTGCCTAAGGGTTTGGAATATTTAAGCTCCATTCTCTATGTGTAGATGGGATTGGTCAAGTGCAGAAAAAACTAATTCACTAATATACTGAAGAAGCATTCTACTGCTAGATGCTAGTTCATATTACTTGTCTTTTATGGCTAGTTATTTATTCATGAAAATTATCAAAAATCCTTAAAGCATTACAAAATTAAGCATAAAAAAGGGTATATACAATTTTGCACTAGCTGTGTTTTGTTTTCCTTCACTACTTGCCATTTATTATTCTCTAGTTTTTAAAAGTTTCAATCACCCAATTAAAGAAAATAAAAATATAATTTGATTTATGAGATACAACATTCTGAGTAGTCAATGTAAATAATTTGCAAAGAGTACATAGCTGGAAAATTTTTAGAGAAATCATTCATTTTGTCTGTGCGAATAATGAATACACCAGCCAGAAAGAGGGGGGCGTTTTGCATAATCTTTATAAACAGGAACAAAAAAAGAAGATATAAATTCAACCAAGAACTGAATTCCAGAGAATAATTTAACAAGCAGCACTAATGACATTTGAAGAATAGTAGCATATGGTAATTCAGTGAAATGTGTTCGCTTCAGTATTACATTTGACTGTTCAAACACTATCAAAACTCATATGCACGTATATATGCACATATATGTATGTATATACACATTCAGAATATATTCATGGAATACATATATATGTCTTCAGTTTTTATTAGTTATTTTCATTTCATATTCCATTTTTCTTGTTGCCTACTCCCATCTTCAGACAATTCCTACCTAAAAGCCTACAAAGCTCTGGTTACAAAATACTGTTCTTGAAGAACCCCAATATCAAAGTTCTTGAATATATGTGAGCATATTTTTACACGTGTAGACAGTGTAAGTCAGCAGTAAGGGCAGACAGAATGCCATAACTTATTGATGATGGTGCGCAGGAGGTGAGGTGTTTATAAGCTCAGTTACCTTCAGCGCTTCTCGCTGTTCTCTGACGGGCATCAGAATGAAGAACGTTAACTATCCACACACAGCAGAGCATGGCTCAAATGATTTCATCCTTATGCCTCCCACACAGCCAGTTTCAAGAGCTGGCACATACAGTAAGTTATACATTCCCCTGTCTGCGCCCACCACTTGATTTTTCTCCACCGTTTTTGTTTTTTTCCCGTATTTCTATGAATGCTTCTGAAATAGCCTCTTCCTATGAAGACTGTTTAAGAAACTTTGCACAAACCCAAACTACAATCACCTACAGAAAAAGCAAAACTCGCCCATTCAAAGGCAAACTAAATTTCTGATTTCTTTGGAAGGCTTTCTTCCATTACTTCTAATTATTAACACTGTTCTAATCTTTCTAGGAGTATGATGATTCCTAGAATTACTACTAAAATAATTAAATAATTGTAAAGGTCCTTTTCTAGGTCTTTTTTCTACTGTTAACTTCTATTTAGCTTTGCTTATTATTTCAGCCTAACTGGCAATATATCAGCAACTCACTGCTCTGCTGCACAGAATATGCCATTTCCTGTTTTATTTTCCCCACGCCTTCAGTAAATCCTGAAACATGGTATTTTAAACCCCCAATGAATTTCCAATTCAGTGTCCCTGTCATTCTAATATTAATCTCATACAGTGCTTATCTTTGAAAATATGAAAAAAAGATGAAAGGGAAAAAGACATTAGAATTCTTTTTAATATATTATGCTATGCCATACCAGCATAAGGCTTACAGTTTTACTGCTGTCCTTAGTGATGAAACAGAATCATGTCTTCAGCTCTCCTTGTTTCATGAAAGTTTCCACAGTTATCTGCCTTAGGGATTTTCTTCAATTTTATTTAAAAAAATGTTAAGCTTTCATTAATGATTTTTCAGTTTCTAGGTTGTCTCTGCCAACTGCGGCGAAAAACTCAACTTCTAGGGAGTTCCTAGCTGACCTGCCAAAGGTTAGGCTCTTGTCGGTTTGCTGTTTTGTGACCTCAATTCGGTAGAACACAAAAATATAGTTATTACCTTCCTGTACACACACAGACATATTGACTGATTAAGAATATAAGGAATAATCTCCTGCCTGGAATTAGCAACCTATACAAATCCCAGCATGAATTTAGGTCTCTAATTGCACAATTCTTCATAGAATCCCAGAATGATGGCATGGTTTGGTTTAGAAGGGACCTCAAAGATGATCTAGACCCAACTGTGCAATGAGTAGGGACACGTTCCACCAGACCAGGTTTCTCAAAGCTCCATCCAACCTGGCCTTGAACACATCCAGGAAGGGGCCTTCCACAGCTTCTCTGGCTGTCTGTTCCAGTGCTGCATTTCAAAAGAAAATGGAAATTTGAATAATTGACTCTCCTATACTTTTTATAAAGGATATTTTGAGAAAGGATTTCTTTTTCCTTGAAGAAAATTTTTACAGCAAAAGTAGAAACTTTGGACACTGCTGTGTGAAACCTTGTGGTATGATTAGATTTTGCAATGGCTTGTGCTTTTATAGATAATCTGGTTTTGACACATGCACGAGGCTGGTTCTTTTTTTTCTTTCAGGATACTACTGAATTTCAAGCTTTTTGCTTGAATTTCTACAGAAAATGATACACTTAGCTTGTTTCTTCCTGCATCGATGGAATGCAGACTTGCAAACTTTTGAGCAATTCACAAAGCATTATCACTTTAGACAATACATGGCAAGTAAAACTAAAAGCTGGTATCCAGAAACTGTTTTTCACTCATGCTTCGGTGTTGCTTAAAGAATATGTGATAAGGCTTCAGTGTGTTACTACTATTCATATTGTGGTAGTACTATGTAATTATCAGAATAAAGGCTCTGCTGTACCAAGCCTGTAGTCTAGCACCATTATGCACTTGCCTTAAAGAGTTAGAGCTAAAAGGAAGAAAATACAGGTATCTGCTTCTTGAGTTGTTAATAGATTGGAAAACACTAACCGTTGCAGGTGGTTTACACCTCCAGAGGAGGAGCAATTGACTTTGGCATTATCACTAAGTTTGGAAGCAAAAGAAGATTTCTGATGCTATACTCTTAAGCTTACTTCAGTCACACAGTTTCTCTTCTGGGCAAGTTAAAAACAAATGATAAATGAATAACTCAAAAATTACTTTGGTCTTTAGAGTTAGAGTTGCTTCCATCAGTAGAAAGCTCATGTCACTCAATACCTCAATATCTCAGTATTTCAATATCACTATCTCTCCCACATTTTGTATGCAAAATGCATTTCTGTGATTAGTTACATTGCAACTCTTTGTGGAATTAGCAAGCGATCAGTGTGGCAGGTGTTTCCTCCCCCCAGCTGAGCTGTTGCTAGGCAGATTTCAGGGAATCGGTGACCTGGGCTAGTCCAGACGTGTCTATGGAAACTGAGCTGGTCAGGACTCGGTTACACCCAGGAAGTTGGCCAGCAGCCAATGAGAAGCCGAGACGGCTATGATTGACCACAGTCATCACTGACTAGTCTTTAAAACGGGGTTCTTGCAGCGGCCATGTTGGAGTTACCTAGTGGCGGTGGGACTGCCGAGGTTGTAAATTCTCCCCCTTGGTCTAGGGGACCCCTAGGCAAGGTCGACCAGGTGAGAACGGGAACCCCCACCTGGTTAAGGTACCCCTGGCAAGGTTGAAAAGGCAAGAACGGGACTCCTCGCTTGGTTAAGGTACCCTAGTGAGGTCAGTCAGATGAGAATGGGAACCCCTGTCTTGACTGAGGTGAGTGTATAATAATCCGGATTATCATTCTTTTTTCAAGGGCTAGTGCTTGAGCTTGATCTTTTCCTCAACCGATACCGAACCTTTACATTTGGACGAGCTTATATTCCGTAAATAAATTTAATTTAACTACACGTGTGAATTTATTTTTTGGATATGGGCGTGCTACTCACCTCCTTCTTTACAATTAGGAAAGACCTTGAAGAAAAAAAATTATTTGAGTTTTTATGAAGGGAATTTGTATCAATCCACAGAAACACAAAATCACAGAATCATAGAATGATTAAGGTTGGACGGGACCCCTGGAAGTAATTTTGCCCAATATCTCCCTTCAAGCAGGGTTACCTAAGCTCAGTTGCCCAGAACCACGTCCAGACAGCTTTTGAGTATCTCCACAGATGGAGACTCCACAGCTTCTCTGGGCAACCTATGTCAGTGCTCAGTCACTTTCAGAAAAAAAAGTGTTTCCTGATGTTCAGGTGATACCTCCTGTGCTTCAGGTTGTGCCTCTTGCCTCTTGTCTTGCCACTGAGCACCACGGAATAAAGCCTGGCTCCCTTTCTTCAGGTATTTATAGACATCGATGAGGACTTTCTGAGCCTTTTCTAGCCTGAACAGTCCCAGCTCTCTCAGCATTTCCTCATGGGAGAGATGCTCCAGTCCCTTCAGTATCTTCATGGCCCTTCACTGGACTCTCTCCATATGTCCATCTCTCCCTTATACTGGGGACCCCATAACTGGACACAGCACTCCAGGTGTGGCCTCACCAGTGCTGAATAAAGTCGAAGCATCATCTCTCTCAGCCTGCTGGCAATGCTTTGCCTAATGCAGCCCAAGATATTGTTACCCTTCTCTGAGGCAAGGGCACAATGCTGGCTCACGTTCAACTTGCTGTCCACCAGGATCCAGGACATCAGGACTTAGCCAGATATACTTTTATTGTCCAGATTTTAAAATAGGTCTTTGTTTTTAACATATTTTTTAAGCTGTTTTAATACATTTCAGTATGGCAATTTTACATTAAACGGAACTTCTTAAGGAGTTAAAAATTATGTTACAACTTCCAAGTAAACAAATGCTAAAAAGTGAAAGGGAGGAAGGAACTACTTTAAAGAAAGTCAGAAACAGTTGCAAGATTATGTGACATGGATTAAATTTATGAATTGACTGAATAAAAAGAAATTTATCATATAATGTTCTTGCTATGTTCAGCCTCCAGGCTAAGTCTTCTGGTATATGATTTGTCATTAGATTAGAGACTTCTACTCATATGCAGCACTAGAGAAAACTCAGTTTCACTAATAGGTTTTATGGCAAGCCTAAGCAGAATTTCCTAAGCCAGATCTCACTTTCTGCTTATTTTCTCACTTTCAAACAAGGCAAAGCCCACTATTAAAAATAATAAGCTTGTATTTCCATGTAATGGAGTGAATATTGACCAGTTATTTTCATAATGGCCACATGATTCTCCTATTAGAACAGAAGAAAAAAGTTCTTATTCTTCTGCAAATGTGGTTTTATTCTCTGATCTTTAGCAATAAACTGTCTCTTGACAGTTCATTAACTTCACCCATACTGCCAAACAGAACCAATAGAATACATATTTTCCTTTGATGATAATAACAGTACTTACACATATAGCAGCACCAGATATGAGTGATCGGTTTTGCATATCCAGTTCTGAATGAGAGCACCTTCCCAATTAGTGGTTTTCATTATTGTCAATCCAAAGGCAGCTTTTCCTGTGCTGCCAGTCGTGGGTAGCAAGTGCTTGCTGTGGAGTTCTGTACATGTTCAAGTAATACCCCAAAATTGGTCCTACCCAGCCCTCAAATGTTTGGTTTTGGGGTTTTTTTGCAGTGATCAGTAATGGACCAGTTGTAATTTATACTTTAAGGCTTCTGGTGTTGTCCCATACTTCCACTTTACTGACCGTCTCTATCACCCTTTTCTTGTACTTTTAGGGGTCCCATTTGTAGTCCCTATTTTTCCTTATACAGCCTTTGAGAGGTGACTTGCTGATGATGTAACTAGCCCATTCTAATCTAGTTTGATTAGCCCATTCTGACCATACATCTTCCCTTGCTCAAGGGTTAATTAATAGCTCACCTCAAAAACATAGTGGGCTATTAAATGATACAGACATTCATAACATTTTGGTAAGCATTATGAGGTACAGGAATCTGACTGGTATGTTACTAAAATTGCTTTCTGATGCAAGAAAGCTGCCACGCTTTGAAGTCAAGATTCAGCTCCAAATGAGAAACTGCTTGTCAGTAGCTGAGCATAACTAACTCACCCTGAGAAATAGGTCATGTTACTAACACATCTTCATGCTTGACAGTTCAGAGTTGGCTCCTGGCTTTGAATTCAGACAAAGCTAGTGCGTATCTACTATCAGAACAATATCATCATACCCGGCAATTTTCTTCTTAAGCAATGTGGGGTCAAAAAGGGTTCTCTGATCTTCCATACATTGCAGGATCTTTGGATATACTAAGAATCAGTACCTCTTCAGTGGGTATTTTTAGTTGTCTCGTAATCAGTGCACTTGAATTGTTCTGTATTTCTGCATAATTTGTTCTTTATGAACACATTGTATAAGCTGTATTTTTTTATCTAAAATTTTTAGTAGAATTTCTTGTATTATATATGAAGATTTAACTTTCACCATGAATAAAATGAGCTCATAACAATCACAAAAAAGGATTTGCCAGTTACACCTAGCATTATGCTGTTTATGGTGGAGTAAAAATATTTTAAGTTACCTCCTTAAAGAATATTTCTACCAGATAACCATATGAAAGAATACACAAAATGAATGAGATCATTATTTAATGATGAGTTATTTACATTGCCCATCATTACAGGCAAAATTCTCCAGCCTTGTTTTTCCAGTTCATTTTTAATTCTTCAGAATTCACGAGTTGGGTTGTTAAATGGTACATTTAGAGACACCAGAATATGAGTCAACTATATTTTGGGGCTTGGCAGAGTTCTTCTATGCTGACACCCAAACTTAGGTCTTTGCACACAGTTAAGTGTGCAGTATGAGTCTAAGCTCCTATTTTACTTACTGGATATCACAGACTGAATTTCATCTGCCAAAGTGCAAGAATCTGGTGTCATGTGCGATGCTCCAGTGTACTGAAAATATCTGTGTGGCATTGGCAGATTTGACATGGCTTGACTCTTTAAAGTTCCATCTGAAAGTGATACGATCAACTTCTGAATATCACAAGTGGGACCAAATAGATATGTTTAAGAAACTTAATTGAACCTCTGTGTTTAAGCGTGTGAGTTAAGCTCACTGAAATAAGTTCTTAGGCACAGGGATTGATTTGCATATGCAGACAGAAGTGTCAAGCACCATCTGATATAACATTAGAATATCTGAACCTACATGTGATTGGCAAAATGACATACAGACTAGGGTAGATGTGAGCCTTTCTGAGCTGCACACCAGCAGAAAACTCCAGGCCACCTCAAGTGGCACTAGAAGTTGTGATGAGAGTGAGTCAAGCACACAGTGTACTAGTTGCCACATACATTCTTTACTACGAGGGTAGTAAAACACTGGAACAGGTTACCCAGAGAGGTGGTGGAGGCCCCATCCCTGAACACATTCAGTGTCAGGATTGATGGGGCTCTGAGCAACCTGATCTAGTTGAAGATGTCCCTGCTCACTGCAGGGGGCTTGGACTAGATGACATTTAAAGGTCCCTTCCAACCCAACGCTTTCTATGATTCTGTGGTCTATGATTCTATGATCTGTGATTCTATGTAGATGCAGGTATGCCAAGCACAAACAGAATCTTCCCTCATTCTACAAGAAAATCCAAGATTACCACCAACATGGAAATTAGAAGCTATAATACTAGTTTTAGTTTTACACCTGTTACTGTTACACAATGTTGGTAAACTTGGAGACACTTTGCAATAACACAGTTTTTTTGACAGTTTGGTAGAAGAGGTGGCATAAATAAGAACCAATCTGTGAAGGTACAAGTAGATACTCTCATAAGCAAGCACATTACACTTGAGTTCTGGACTGAGTCAGATCATGGATGAGGCAAGATACCTGAGACTATATGTAATTGAAACAGTGCATTCACAGTGAAAAGTTTTGGGCCCTTTAGTTTCAAAAGTGTAAGCATTCAACAGAGAGAAAGCAAACATCTTGAAAAGATAAACAAAGTACTTTCTAGACAGAGCTTTTACAAATATACAATGCAACCAGGAAAATGGGTGGCAAGGTCCATTCTGAAGAGCCAGATGAGGTAAAAAAGACTGACTTCACAGCGAGACTGATGAAACTATAGTGTCATTGATCAAAAAGCAGATCCATCTAAATGGATCCAAACTTGGGAGGAACACGAGAATACTATTAGCTGTAATTGCAAAAGGATATTTGCTTTTTATCCAAAGAACCTGATGATGGACAGAATTGACAAAAAATAACATTGCAGAAAAACAGTTGAAAGAAACCAAATCACAACTTTTTCAACAGTTTTGGGATGACATCAAAGTACAAAGTGCAAAATGAGCTCTAGCTTCTTCAACCCTAAAAATTCAACCAAATTTTACTGTCTATGTCTGCTTCAGTCATGTATTTTCTTCACAATGTTAATGGTAAAATAACATTTTTTTCCTCACTATTTGTTGGGAAGTCATTAGTAGACTTGGAGTTTACTGGAACATTCAATAAACTGGAATATTCTGGATCTTATTTAGCAGTTATTTGACTTGGTTCTCTGTGTCCAAAAATAAGGCTTATCTATACAGCAAGCTGTTTAGTCCTGCTAAAATGTTCACTTCTGTGTGCACACTTTGATAACACAATACACTGTTGACAAGATACAAGAAAAAAAAACACTTAACTTTATAATGGAGATAGTTTTTCAGCCTTCCACCACTTGCTTCAAAGTCCAAAAAGTTCTTAATTAATCTTCTATGAGTAAGCAGGGATAATCATCATTATACCATTGTCAATGCCAGACCACAGTTCTAGGGCTGTCCTCTGGTGTTACTGCACAATATAAAAGTCCATTTAGATGATTGTAGTGTTTCTGACAAGAAGACCATTGTATAGGGTCGATTTAGTGATCCACATAGCCATGTGCTGTGCCTTCAGGTGGTAGTGTGCCACACAAATACCTTGACTGCATGATAACCTCAACCATCACGTTATAAGAGAGGAGCCTAAGGGCAGCTCCCACTTGGTACCAGTAATTATGCCACCTCCATCATCTTGCCTTTATCTATAAATGCAGCAAGAAGCTCTTATGGAAACAGCTTCTATTAATAGAGCTGTTTTCTTCTAAGAAATTTCTGCAATAAAAATATTTATTAGAAATATAATAATAAATTCATATAAAATATA
>NW_009734575.1:21341-54993 GCF_000703405.1 Apaloderma vittatum | reverse complement strand
TCCAGCCTCAACAATTCTGTGATTCTCTGATGAGTTCCACAGTTGGGTTATGTTGGGTTACGTTCATGTGAGAGCCCTCTGCTCCAGGATAGATGCTTTCTTGTGTGGGAATACGGTGAATTACTTCCAAATGTGATTCCTCTGCAATTTTTTTGTCTAGCACTAGAGATTGTGACGTTTTAATTGTACCGATATATGGAAGATGCACAACCAAGAGAGATGATGAGGCCTCGCCGTATGCTGCTGAGTACGGGTTGACTTTTAAATCATTCTCAGGTGTTTTACAAACAACGTGTTTGATTTCTAGGTGGCTCTGGGAGGAGACAACTCTGCCATCCTCTCTAATGTCATTGACGAGCTTGTAAGGTTCCGCACAAAGGTCCGTCACTACGCACTCGCTCTGCCGGAAGCAGCAGATGCGACGTCGATGGAAGGTGCCACAGGAGCTGAAGGACGAGAGGAGAAGCAAAAGAGGCAGCAGCTAATGCGGGAGAGAAAACCCCTCCTGGAGGCTTGTGACAGTCTGCGTGGAGACCTTGCTGCCGTCGGAATCCACATAAAGGTAGAAGTCATCCTCTTTGTGAGCCTGCTGGTTGTTTTTTAAGGCAGCCCTTCATCAGCTTTCAGCGTTGCGCTTGGCTGCCTGTGTGACCACAGCAGCAGGAGGTGGAAGTCAAGCCTATGCCAGGTTGTACTGCCGGCCCCGTCTTCTGCTCCCCCTCAGCCTCGAGTATCCGCGCAGGCTGTACCTCCTTCTGCAGTTACTCAGGGTGTGCTGTTCAGCCACTGAAAATCCCCTAATCCCACTGAAAATCCCCTAATATTCAGAAATCCCAAGTTCAGTCCAGAAGGAAAGGTTTGAGAAATGTGTGCAAGCTTTAACAAGACTAGAGGAACGGGAAAGTAAACTGACATGAGTTATGAAAATAATGCCTTCCCCCTACCCTCCCCACATTCCCCCACCAGAAGTAAGTCCTCATGAGAGAGCCTCTTCGTCTTCAGCAGCTCCATTCCCAACTGATCCTGAGCCATAAGTACTTGGCATGATTCCTCTACTGCTCTTCTTTCCACTTTTTAGCTTGCTGCTTTTAGCCTATATCTAATGCCACTGTTCTTTCCCATTATCCCCACAGTGTCTGCTGCTCAAGAGAAATCCCTTCACTGGCTCCTCCTGGTTTCAGGGTGCTTAGATGACTTTAACGACTCCTGCTGCCTCCAGTGCTTCTTGCTTCACTGCCCTTCTCACCTCCACTCCAGCCCTTGCTGGGTCACTATTGCCCCTGAGGTGCAGAATAATCCTCTTTTTTACTGAACGTGAGAGCTGTCATTTGCCAACACACCTATTAAAAGCAAATACAAGGCGTGGTTGGCTGTCTCACAATCTCAGATGAAAGGGAGCGTGCTGATCCAAACTGGGGTGAGGGCCAAAGCGCAGTGGTGCAGAGCTACAGCTGTGAAAGCAAAGGAAGACTGTGGGGAGCTGGAACATCTGCTTCCTTAACTTGTTTGTAGCTAAATTCTTGCTCTGCTTATGTGTCAAGAAAGTTTGCAAATTCAGACAAGTGCACAAAGACACAGTCCTGGAGAAGACTCCTCTCTTTTGATCTGTTTGGCAAAACAGCCACAGCCCTACCTCCACCCTTTTGAAGATTTGGTTTGGTTTGTTTTTAAAGGGACATAGGGGCATTTAATAACCTCCTAGAAATTAGTCTTAGCCTAGAAATGGCTTTAGAATCCAGCTCATTCAGTTTATTTCGTACAGCAGAATGGATGAAGCAGACAAGCCTCATCTCCACCCCTGGTTTGGGACTGGGCAGAGAGGGGTTGGCTGCTCTATGGTGCAAGTAGCAGCTTAGAAAATGCGAGTAACTTAATTCTCTTAAAAATCAGCTTTGTAGAAAGGGAAGTTTCTTCTTCAGCTTGTAAGTTCGGTCATTTCTGTACACTCATTTCCTGTCTCATGCTGCTCAACGTAGATGATGTTGTTTTTCTGAAGTTACAGAACTTGCAGCAAACGGATTAAAATATCCACCAGTCTTCTCATGTCCTTATGGCGTGCTCGAAACGTGAACTAATCTGTGCTGCTACAGGAAATGCAGTAATTAAGTATTCACGCATCAAACCAGCTTTCATTTTAAGAAAATTTCTACATTGTATTCCAGTCTCACGTAAATCAGAGCTCATGTAACATAGTCATATCTCAATACTCAGGTTTTTTGTTTTCAACAACTGCAATCAAGCAGCTAGAGATCTTACAGTCAAACTGAGCATTTCTGACTGTTAATATTCTCTTTAAAAATATGGAAGTACCGTCTTACAGGTATTTACAGCAACAGGCTGCTATCTAAAAGTCAAGAGATCAGATATCTTAGGTGATACATTCTCATGTTACCGGTTGTAGCAAGAGCAGTTTTCCATGTACACGAGCCATTTAAACATGAAAATGTGATTGCCTGAGTTTAACAGAACTCACTCATAGGGGAGAGATGTCACACCACCACAGCACCCCGCGCTAAAGAAGTGATGTTTCTGTGGTGGGTTTATTTTTCCTTCTTAACTGTGAAGAATTGTCTGGGTTTGTTTTACAGCTTTGAGGATTATTAGTAACAGCGGCACTCCTTCGAGATGGGATGGCCACCTCTCTCGGTTAATAGTTTTGCTGCATGAAGCTTGGTTAAAAAACCTGCATGTCCAGCCACCTCCGGGTGCGTACGGTGCTGGTGTGAGCCAGACCGCCGGGGCTGACCCACTTTATTCCTTCTCACAGGACCGAGCTGCTGGTTCAACCTGGGAGATTGAGGAAGGCAGGCAAGCAGAGCAGCAGGCTGAGAAAAAAAGATGATCCTTCACCCCTACTCGGCTTTGGTTTTTTGTTTGTTTGTTTGTTTGTTTTTAATTTTGGCTGCTTTGGCAACAGTTGTAAATACTAATACTTTCCAAATAAAATCTTGGGAACAGAATGGCTGACAATGCTACAGCATAACCTGACCAAATCTGTTGACATCGCTCCTTGGTATGTACGTAGAGGCCTGGCAGGGGGTGTGGAGGCAGCGCAGGGGCTGGGAGCATCCCCCACCCGGGACAGTGTGGAAGCAGCTGCGTTGTCCGACAGGAGCCCTCGGTACAGCAGCCGAGGGGCAAGAACTCGGGCCTGGCTTTGAGAGTAGAGACACTTGGTTTTATGCCCGCAGTGAAGGAGGTGATGCTTTTGGTCTTGAAGTATTTCCTTATCGCAGAGTTGCTGGTTTTGGTCCTGTTGAAATCTTTACCCGTAATATGATGAGTATCCAGTTACCTGTAAGGCTTGGTCTCGTTTCAGTTTGCTTTTGCACAGAATACACTGAGCTTTCCCTAGCCCTGCGAGAGCAGCACTCTCAGGATCTCCCCATCAGAACTGGGAAGATACAATGAGGATATTTATTACCTGTTCCGTTTGTGCTGTGTTTGTGTTAGAAAGAACATCCTCTGGATGCTTTGGCTGGGGGTAGATGGGGAGAGGCCTGCCTTATGCATGAGGTGACCTGTGTGCCACGGACTGAGTTTCTGTGGGGCCCACTTTAAATCAGCGTAGGAGAAGATAAACATAAGAACACGGGTTCAGCTACAGGGAATTTCGCGTGCAAAATACAACTCGCCCAAGTAATCTGGTCAAAAGGATAAAGGCTTTCTTTTATGTTGCTGAGAATAAAGCACACGGCTGTTTCTCTGCTCCCTTTCTGGTCATCGGTACCGGGAGGGAAGATGCGGGGCAGGAAGATGCGGGGCGGTGTCTTCAGTAGCACTTGGGCTGGTGCGGCCGTGACAGTGGTGGGCTTTAAACGTGCCCGTGGGCTGTACTGCTCTGGCAGGCTGGAACAAATGGCAAAGACCTCGACTTCCCATGGGAAACGTGATCAGAACACACCAGACAAGGTCCACAGGATTAATTTGCTATTATTTTTATTTCCTACCAAAAGAAACTGCTACATTTCCAGAATGTTTAAAAATCTGTATACAGTAGTGAATAACAGAGTTACAACTTCGGTGTAGATTTAAAACCAACACGGCAGGTTGAAATCTGCACTGAGTTCTGTCAACTGATTGACTTCGCCTACAACTGCCGTTTAGATTGTAATACCACTGACGTTCTGAATGCCAAAAAATGCTCATTTAAAAGGAAGTCCAGTAGATGTTTTAAAATCAGTTTTAACATCCTGATTTATTTTAGAGTCAGGCTTCTCAAAGTTTTAGGGGGGGAAAAAACAACAACAGCTTACTTTTTCCCCAACGATGCAGACAGTTTACAAAACTGTTTAAATTAAACACCGAAACCCCATCTCGTATCAGTAGATGTTGTTCTAATCTAAAAAGTCTGTGAACCCTCATAGACCCAAAACGAGCAAACATTTAAAAACCTATTTTAAAAATAGGTAACTGGTTTTAAAAAGAAAAAATAATAACAACAAACAACAAAAATGCATCGAGGTGAGGTAGTAGTCACAGTGCATCCAGAAATGCCAACTATAAGGGCTGAAGGGAAATACTCAGAGCAGCCTTTCTGATTCCAGTTGCTTTCTGGGGGCAGCTATTGCAAGGGCCGAGAACAGAGCCCCACGGGGGTGTGTGACAAGCTGGAGCTATGTCACTGGAAAAGAGTGGCTGCGGAGGATCTATAACAGCTATTGCAATAACCAGACCTGTTATATGCTTGTTCCTGCGCTTTAATGAGTATATACACTGGGAGCTGGCGCATAGGTTTAAGGGCGGCACCCGCTTAAATGGATTTTGGATGAACTTGCCCTGTTCTCCATTATCTTGGTTCAACCCCTACAAGCTTTGCCTGCCTTGCCAAAAATTTAAGAAATTATAATCGTGCAAAAACTCCACACAACTTCCCCTTTCTACCCATCGCTGCTCCTCTGCCCTGCCAAGGGGCCAGACAGGACTTCTGCTGTTACAGCCGTACCCATCTTGTATTGCCATGGCATGACCCAAAAAAAAAACCCCAAACCCAAACCGTTATACCCAGGTGCTGTGCTTGGAGCTCCAACACCTGGAACTAATTTTTCTCTTCCTGCCCAGCGCTCGGCAGGCACAGGTGTGTGCTATCGCCTGCCTCATGCTTCTTCAAGGTGTGCTCCTGCTGGGCTACTCCGTGTGCCGACACAGCGTGAGCTTTAAAAGCACTTCGCTGCTCTCTGACCACTGAGAGTTTGAGCAGTTCCATTCAGTATCACTAAGTAAGTTTCTTAGCCCTGCCTAGTACCCCTCAATGAGAATTTCACGAAGTTCATCATAGTGAGTTCTAAACGAATCCAGGCCAGCTAAAGGAATAGATTTTTATATTTTTTTTCAGGCAAGCATGATTCCTGTTTAACGCTAAGATACCTACACTCTATCCTTATTCTGCGATAGGGAGACCTTTTTAAAAAAAACAACCAAGACATTGTGGGAAGGGGTGTCTTGTCAAAATGAGCACTGCCTCTGGGACTGGGAATGGGAAAAGGCAACTAATTACATTCAAAAATCTACAGCGACTCTCATGCATTCCCTTTCCAAAGAGGCTTACTTTCTGCTGCTTAATACACTAGCAGGGCAAGAAATGAGGTGCAATAGCTAATTCTAGACAGAGGGTCTAAGAATGAAAACATGACAACCTTGGTGCAATCCAAGAAATTCAGCTGAGCTGGTGGAAGAATTTCATCTAAATATCAAGTGCATTTTATTTTTATTTTTGCTGTTCACACTTTAGTTATTGCTCAATAACTATCAAAAAGAACAGAGGAATACTTTCAGTTTAGTTTTATTATATTATAACAGATCTGCAACTACAGCTTATTTCAGCCAAAACATTTTTGTATTCCAAACTCTTAAAAAATATCTACATTAATCATATTTTTCTATTCTTAAAAATAAAAAAAAATTCTACCTAGCATACCAATGCTGCTACAGCACTTGAAAGGGTGCATTACTTATGTATATTCTACGGTAAATGTAATTACTCTTGCAGTCAGTGTTCTTGCTTTTCTTCTTCCCTGCTGCTTTGGCTTCAGGTTTCAAAAAGTTTGTTAAAAGCTGTTCCAACTTCTGAAACCATGTCAGAGGCGGTCATTGAACGTCCAAATTTTTGAAAGGCTTGGTGGTTAGACTGCCTCGTAAGAGAGCAAGCTCCAAATGCAGCCACTAGAAAGGGATTTTGACTAAAAGGAGAGAAAAAACAACAAACCATTATAAATAAAATCTGAGCACTCTTGTGTAATTCTTTAGGTGGTGGATTTAGTCTTTGTACCCATAAATGTTTGTCAGGAAGGCAAACATCTGTGTTCTCACTCTTGCACTGCAGAGCACCTTTTCTTTTAACGCATTTTTTTAACAAATGATCCCCTTCCCGTGGCACAGCATGTGACTAAGCAAAAAACTCCTTGAGGTCTGAGGGATACAAGAGGAAAACGTGCTTAAAGAGTGGGTAAGAATGTGTCAGATGTTTAGTTTTAGCGATGTGAAACTTCACCCTTCCCTTCTGAAGCCTCATCTAGCAGCCTTTTAACCCCCCCCACCTTTCCTCCCCACCTTGCTGGGTAACTGGGTTTAGAAATCAATCCAGAAATTGAGGTGTGCTCTCTCATTGCCTCCTGTGGGATTATGAACTGCCTATGAGAGTGAGCCTAGCCCCGGTCCTTGAGTGCTGAACCACCTCCAGAGCCCCTTCGCACAGGCTGTGCCCCAGGAGCTGCTCCCACTGCTTGGTACCGTACTGGGGCAGACGAAAATTCAGCAGCCAGCTCAGGGCTCCAGTTGCTGGCTGGTTAAAAACCTCCTAAGGCTGGGATGCTGCTGCCTCCAAGTCTCTCAAGGAACTACCGACTCCTGTGCCCAGAATTTTGTGAAGGATTGCCACATAAAACACAGGCAAAGCAGAACGGCAGGTTACAACCAGGACACCTTTGAGCAAACAGCAACTTCACACACTCGTCAAGGTGCAGGAGTATTTAAGCCCTGTTCAGAGTCAAGCCTGGGTGCCCAAATACTGCTCTGAAACAAGAGCTTTGGGCCTGAGGCAGCCAAAGCACCTATTTCTAAGGTGACCAGTTTGATAAGCACCATAGTCCAGAGATACCACCTCAGCATCCGTGTGACCAACTCTAGGTGATCCTGCTCTGGCAGAGGGGTTGGACTAGATGATCTTCCAACCCCTGACATTCTGTCATTCTGTGACGACCCTGTCTGTTTGACAAGAGAATCCATCAGCACCCCTGAACGCCCAGTGCAACCTCAATGATTCAAAATCCTGCTCTGCACAGACTTGTTTCGAAACAGCAGAGACAGGCGCAAGCATGGAAGGATGGGCAGGACTGCCTGCAGCACAGTCAATGAGCCCATGCCCTGATCCATGGAACCCTCCAAAGCTCCTCCTCCTTTCCTGAAACACAAGGTAAAACAGGATTTGTACAGCTCCTGTCTGAGAAGGGTCACCTTAACACCACTGCAGGAGACAGAATTTATTGCTGATGCCAAATGAACTCTCCCGCTTTTCCTTCATCTCTAAAATAAACGGGTTTCTGAGCCAGCTGTTTGGAAAAGCCACAGGAGCCCAAGTCAGGAGAGCCTGGAGAGCACATGCTGCATCTGCTCATCTCTCCAACGGTTTAATACTGATCTGTTGTACGCCACGCAAAAATGAACTCCACTGGCACAGGCTGCCCAGAGGTGTTGGAGTCTCCCTCTCTGGAGACAATCAAAACTCGCCTGGCTGCCACCCTGTGCAGCCGGCTCTAGGTGGACCTGCTCTGGCAGGGGGGTTGGACTAGATGATCTTCAGAGGTTCCTTCTAAGCCCCAACATCCTGTCATTCTGTGAAGTCACCTTTTTAATAAAGTAAACCAAAATTCCTCCTTTAGTGGCAGCTGCAACTTCAAAAACACAATCTTGGCTTAGCTTTTCATTCTGGGCACATAAGATTTCAGAATTTTTAAGTCCAGTTCGACTGGTCCCTCATTCCTCCCAGCGGACCGTGGGCAGTGCTCCCACAGCGATGCAAGCACAGACCAGTTCACTCCCATAGACACCCACCTGTGTGCTCCTGCATGTAGCATTCAAAAAGACTACAAAACACCTCCACTAAGCTTCAACAGCTCATGACTTATTGGAAAGATGGACTGTCATTCATTAACAGCTTGAGTCAGGGTTCCTTTCAACTTTACTTAATGCAGTTACTTTCACAGAGAGACTACGTGGATCAACTAGTTGGACAGGAATTGACATAATTTAAGAGAAGAGCCAACAGCCAGCTGCAGCTTCACGGCCGCTTATGTATGACCACAGCAGACTGCCATTTGGTTACCCTCTTTGAAACTATTGTATTTGCAAATTTCCACTTACCTGACTTACTTCGGTATATCATGAAAGAGGATTTACCAAATTACAAAACCAAAGTTAAATGACTTTTTTTTTGCATGTTATTGCCAGAGATGTTATTGCCAGTGACTACCACTTACTTGTTCTTCATACTTTCTGGCTACATTCAACTGTTTTGAAAACACCTGCGTTTATGTCCTTGGAAATCAATCCAGATTCACACTCTTCTGCCTCAAACTTGGGAGATGTTAGATAACTGAAGAGTGTCTTATTAGAATCGTAACTACTGTGTAGACTGCTCTAGACCCCCTTACATTTCTTAAAAGTACATAGATCCCAATGATTCCAATTTCATTTGGAAAGCTCTTTGATAGGTCTAGAACAGTTGCCGTAGGAGAACACAGACTCGCAAGAATGAAGAAGTTATTAATTCATGCTCATACCCATTTGTTTTTTCTGCTCCAGCAAGAAATGCCCAGTGCGCTAAGACTCCAAGAGACCCAGCCAGGAGGTCCCCCTGTCCTCCACATCTCCGGCTGCTTCCTTCGTGACTGCATACAAGTACTACGAACAAAGCAAAAACAAAGTCATGTGCATTTTTTCTTCCCTTTACAATGATATCACTGTAGCTGTGAGGGTTAACCTCTGAGGAACATGGCAATTAACAGATGAGAGATTAATCACAGGCAGGAGCATGTGCTGAAATACACGATTTAAAAAAAAATTATAAAATCACAACCATTGCATTAACATTTAAAGAACACTTTTCCAATTACTTTTCAATACTTTACAAACAGCACTGCGCAATGCGTATGCTTTCTTGGCTTCGCTCAGCCTGCACAGAAGATTCCATCACTAATGAGTTTAGTGATTCATGTGAACTGATGCTGCCACAACGAGCAATCACCCCAAGCTGGACCAGGTCCCTCCACCGAGCCACTGCACAATTCTCCAGATTCTCTGATCTTTGGAGTTCTCAGATGCAAACCACGGGGCTTTACAAAAAGCAAACGCAAACCAGAACTAAAACCTCCGATCTTCTGTCCATCAGAAGGGTATTTTACTGAAACCAGCCTTCTCCTTGAACTTTGTAGAAACCATGTGCAAAGAGAAAGCTCTTTTTCTGCTCATCAGCAGCGTCCTCGGCATCCACGTATGTTTCTGTCAGCAGTGTTGCTGTGGACAGGCTCCGTCAGAATATCAGATGATACATTATCAATATACAAAGGACCTCTGCCAAACTGATCTCTCTGTGGAGCTGTAACTACAAAGAACATGCAAATGATTTCACTAAATTTAACTCCTTTTGTTCTCTGCACTCAACAAGCCCAAGCAGGAAGCCTGAAGGATACACAAGACACACAAAACCAAAACAGAATCAGTTCTGCTACCCTTCTCCAAATTCTCTTGTGGGAATGCATCTACCCTTAGCTCTCCTTGCTTGGCTCTGAAAAACAAACCCAGGAGAAAATTATTTTCCTCTCCTAGAATGGAAGAGCTGGCACAATCACTGGTGGCCAAGCAGTGATCCTCAGCGTCCTCCAGTCAGCCACTGTCGAGCTACTCGGGTTCAGGACTACGCACACAAATGGTTTGTGCGCTCCCGAGTGTGCCGAGAACAGGAGCAAAGTATAAAGCAAGACGCTGCTTGGGACAACGGCTCTTACCTCCGTTTTCTCAAGTCACCTGGGCTGGGTTGCTCCAAGGTGTATGATGAGAGCAGTCCAGGTGTTTTAGATGGGAGTCCTATCCATATTTTCAGAAGTAATTTTTTTCCCTTACAAAATAACGGGCAAAATCTGCACAAAACTGAAGTATTTGCAGGTAAATCTTAACCAGTAAGAGCTAAAAAAACTCCTCAATGCAAGTAAACTCCTTTTCGTTTCATGAGTATTGTTCGTTTCTGCTTTTTGTTACTCAGCGCAGCAAAGAATTGCGCTTCACTTCCACTTCCTACTGACTCTTCCAGCAGTAATTGCTGGGCTCCTGAGGCCACGCACTTGTGCATTTTTGCCGCCTCTGAGAGGGGCAAGATTCATTAGTCGCCACGAACGCAGCAGACACTGCCGCAGCGTTGCCAGCAGTTAATTTTCCCTCTTCTCCCATCCCCCCTCCACCTCAGATTAAGATTCTGGATGTGTTTCTCAGTGAGCAGTGGTTAATGTCAAATTTCACAGGCATAATGATCCTCTGAGTTAGCAATCTGAAGAAGGTATGCCCTTTTAGATGGTGTGGTTTATTTTTTTCTTTTTTTTTTCTTTTTTTTAAATACGGTGCTTTGGAGAAATTACCTCTAATTCTGCTACTTTGAAGATGGTATCTCACAGGATTTTCACTTTGAGGGCTTGAACTCCTGGCAGGAGGCAGGATGGAAATCCTCTGTTCAAAAGCTTTGGGGCCTTTCTGACTGACAGCTGAGCACAAGCCCCTGCTTATTAGCTGTGTGTCACCATCTGCCACTATTCTGTAGCCCCACAACCTTCCAGTCAGTTTTAAGCTGTACAGGAAAGCAAGATCTCCTTAAACTAGGCCAATTATAATACCCTGCTACAAAAAAAAAAAAAAAGTAGTCTTTTGTTTGTGGTTTTTCAAGTAAGTCTCAAATATGTGCCGACTACTTCACAGGCAACAACAAAAGCAGACCTTTGTACTCTGCACAGAGATGCTGGAAAACAAATCCACGCAATACCTTCAAAGAAGCAGAACTACAGGAAATCCACTTGAATGAGGGAGGAAAGGTGTAACGCTCGGGCAATTTTTCACCGCAGCTCAGTTCCTCAAAGAACATCTCCAAAGAAAAGGATGACGAACATCACAACAGGCAATGGAGGGGGGGAAGGAATGAAAAACTCCTCTGAAGTACAGTCACTGTTAAGAGCTTGTAAAATAAAAGACGGAATCCCACGCTACCACCAAGACAAACTAGCACACTGCCAAACTCACAAAGGACACAGTCTTCCTCATACTCTGTCCAGCCTTCTCCCAGAACAACGAACTATAAAAGTGCTGTCTCCCCGCTCCCCCAATCCAACATCCCCCTCTACGGGTCTGCAACACTGCAAAGATAGCTCGAGCAGTTCTTAAGGACCTCGGGGGTGATGTCCCCACACGCTGCCTGGGCAGTGACAATGCTACAAGACCTCAGTCAGGTGGGCAGGACTGAACAGTCAGCGACAATGCTGAGAAGGTGGCGCTTCTGCTCCCTCCCTCAAGAGATGTAGAACAATGTATTTACAAGAGGACCAGGTATTTTTGGGTCCATTGCTCGGCAAGGCTGTATCGCGTTCAACTAGGGATGAAGAGGGACATCAGAAAGCCGAGAGAACGTGGCTTTTGCAATAGGTGAGGAAACCAAGACAATTCAATGCTGGACAACAGGGGAAACTGTCAGTTTGAGACCCAAATGACTGCAGCTTGTCCGTGCTGAAAGGCAGCAATGGGGCCACTTAAAGGCAATTAGTTCAACAGCAGCCCCAATCACAATAATGGAGAGGTTCATCTACAGTTCACCTGACAGACCTTAAGAGGTAGAAACACATGAGTAATGCTGGTCAAATTGGCTGCTGGGGCAGGGTGTCTTGTTTTGGTTTTTTTTTGGTCTGGGCAACAACATCTGATGTCATTATTTCACAAAGTGATGAACCAAAACCAGCCACTCAGTATAATTAACAGACAGTCTTTCAATGAAAGCTGATTTATGCTATGTAACTTCCAGTGAAAAAAAAAAGAAACCAACAAACAAAAACCCCTTTAAAAAACCAGCTCCCTAGCACCTACCCAGGGAGCATACATGTACTTTCCTAAGGAAAGGCAAGATGAAAGAAAAATGCTATTGCTGAAGAAATCACTGAATGAAGTATGGCAAGGAGATCTAGAGTCACAACAACCACAGCCCTATTCAACAGTTTCAACACAGTCTCAGCAATTAAAATGCACATAAATACTGTCAGAGCTGTACGCAGCAAATACAACACGTCCCTCAAACACAGTCACACGGATTTCTCGCTTACCTAAGTCCACGGAAACAACTTGTACCGAAATATGAGTGCAACAGAAACCAAAAATTACAAGCTGTCGTACTGACAGAATATTGCAAAGTAGAAATTCAGGAGTTCTAGGCTCCACACAATTCAAAATTCTGCCCCAGACATCCTGGGTAACTATGGCAAAGTCGTTTAGTAGCGCTATGTTTAATCTATTTCAGGCCATAAAATAAGTTGCCATCACTCTCTTCTCAGTATGCCTTGAAGATAAGACAAACATTAGCATTTGGGGAAGCTTTCAGACTGTGGTGTCACACTTAACTACACCACTGCCAGCAAGTTTTAAGCTGAAAGAACTCCCATCCCAACTGTGCTGGCAGATCAAAGCCCAGAAGAATGACCCATTTACGCGTATTGTGCTTAATTAAAAAAAACCCCAGTCTGTTATGTAACAGAACATAACTGTCCTCTCTTTGAAGGGGAAAAAAAAAAAAAAAAAAAGGATTTAATAGTTTTGCTGAGATCAAGCACTACAAGTTAACTGGGAAGCACAAATTTTGATAAGGCTGTACGCAGGCAGCCCTACTTACAACTAATTTCTAGACATGTTACAGTTAGAAAACCAAGGCCCATGTTGTATAAAAAGTAATGTATGTTTGTGTGTTCTTGATTCACAATGCTCACATAGTAGTAGGAAAAAAAAAATCAAACACACAAAAAAACCCCAACCAACCCAAGGATTCCATTTTTATGCTTGTTTTTAGAACTCAGAATGTGAAATATGGGATGGCTCATTAAGGCTAAACATGTAATCCTGATGATAACAAAGGAGGCTGAAGAGCCTCTGTGAAACATCACATTTACTGAGACTGCAGACCACAAGACAGCGTGGAGATTAAAACTTAATTCTTGCATCTCAGACATCCTGAACAAGTTCTTTGCACTTGTTTTCCTCTTACAGAGCAGGACTGCTACACTTATCCTAATGTGCTCAGGAATCCGTGTATGAAAGGCACGACCATTCTGATTTCTCGTATGATCCAGCCGGATTGGACCAGCTAATGCCAGCTACCCCACGGAACCACACACACTCTCATTTAATAAAAAGCCTGAACATTTGCATTTTCTACTCAAAATAATGTAGCTATCAAAGACCATGCTGCTCCATCAAATGCGATATTCAGGTTTAGGCTGTTTCCAGATCTTGAGTAAAATCTTTTACCAATATCCATCTCTGATCTGGCAGATACTCGCACTAGTGAGAAATTTATCTTTTTCCTTTTGCAAGTTAGTTCACAAAAGCACACAGCTGTACATTGTGGACTCCCAGGAATGTGTCTGAGAGTGGACACAGACAGAGAAACCGAGATTAATGACTTCAGCCGGAGGAATCACTCAGTTGATGTGGAAAATGTAAGTTGGCTTTTATATAAAGGGTGCTTATACTTTTATATTCCCTAATCACACTTTTAAAACTTAGATAAGTCCTTGAGCGTGAGACACCGGGCACTTCAAATATCCAAATTTTGCATTACTTTTCTCAGTACTTTTCTCA
Organism: Apaloderma vittatum; assembly: GCF_000703405.1. Lineage (NCBI taxonomy): Eukaryota > Metazoa > Chordata > Aves > Trogoniformes > Trogonidae > Apaloderma > Apaloderma vittatum. The sequence goes on along the minus strand of NW_009734575.1, from coordinate 41,121 downwards.
GGTGGCTACAGGAGCCGGGGGGGCTGTGATGACAGGTGAGCTGTGCCAGGCAGCAGGCTGGGCTGTGCATGCAGAGGAAAGGGTGGACCCCACGGACGGGAACTGTGACCTCCCGGTATCACTCACGCCGCAGAAGCAGGGCTGCAGACAAAGGTGCTGCTGCTCAGTGAAAAATCTGGGCAAAATTTGCTGGGCAGCCGGACACTGTAAGAGCTCTTAGCAGAGCGAGTCAGGGACTGACGAGCACTGAAGAGCTTCCTTTCTGGCTGCGTAGGGAACGAATGGCAGAAATCAGAAGTACTGCCTGGGGATTTATGGCAAGAGTTGGCTTTTTTTACCCCATATTCAGCACTCAGCAATCGCTCTCATGTGCTTCTGTGCTTCTCTTGCCCACAGCTGCAGCTGGGCAAGCGGTGAGAAACTACATTTGACTACTGGCTCCAAGTAAAAGTAGTTGCAGGCAGCAGAGGGCCGGTCACCCATAAGGCCTGCTTGTCAAAAGGCAGTAGAAGACAAACACAGGTGCTGGGGAAAATACAGAAAAACTCGTAACATTTAAAACCAAAAATCCAAACCCTCTCCTTCAAGGACCTAACCAAATTTTAAACTTGTTAGGAACTAAAACTGGTATAACCACACTTTACTATTGACCAGTTCTCCAAAGAATAATAAAATTAAAACCTTAGAGAGCTGTGCCATAGTGAATAAAAGCTGACTTACCTTTTACCCACAGGCTGAGTACTCATTCCTACCCTGGTCAGTGATGGCACTGATAGCACCTACCAAGAGCATGGTGAAGCTCATCTTTGTAGAGCAGGGAATCAACAACTGTAGACCAAGCTATAATGTGAAATTGCAAAAGGAAAGAGAAAAAGAGTATATAAAACTTAATTTAAAATCTTGGTGATTTTGTTTACAGGGCAGCTGGCAGCTCATATCTGAAATGGGAGACAAATTTTACGAAAATCTCCTCTGTAGTGGAGGGCTGCTACTGATTTCACAGAGGCCAAGTGTGTGACCCATTACTGATTTTAAGGCCGTAAGGAACCACTTGCATCATCTAACCTGACCTGTAAAAACAAACCTCAGAAGGCATCCAGGAACCTCATCGTTTGGCAATCTACCCAAGTTCTAGGTATGTTCTTGTCACAGCTGATTTCTTTACTTGTTAATAAAAATCTGCCTTACTTTTAACTTGAAGCTTCTCATCACAATTTATTGTGCCTGTCTACTTGGCTTACAGAGCTATCTGCTGACAGCAGTCCTTCACCAACCCCTGCACTTCCAGCTCGCTATCAAATCACCCGATAACCTTTTTTGTCTGCAACTAACAGAAGTAAATTGTCTGCTGAATTTCCCGCAGACTCATGAATAAAAGTGCTGTGAAAATAACTGCTACAGTCACTCTATGCTATGAAGTATTCACCAAGCCAGGCTTCCCTGCTGAAAAATTCGACATCCTCAAAAAGTCTTCCTTCTGCAACAGCCAAGCACAGAACACTAAAGCTAGACAGTTAAGTTTGCAATTTCTGGTTTTCCTGGAGAGCATTGACACTTTTTTTTCCTCCCCTTCCTTCCAGAAAGCATGCATGCAGTATATTCCCAATGGAGAAAGTTTCAAAGTGATGTATGGAAACTACAGTATCAGTGTGCTAAGCACATGAGCTCAAGCAGGAAATGCCTGACAATAGGTACGGCTTAAGCACTACAAATGGATGATGATGTAAAAAATAAAAAGGCAAGAGGACTACATAGATCTTTTCATAATATTTGATTGTGCTCAGAGGACATTGGCTTGATCCAATGATCTGGATTTCCCTCACACTGGCATCATGATGCATGTTGTCTTAGCTGAAAAAAAGACATCAGATCAAAAAAAGCAGACAGATGAAAAAAGAAGTTAAGAGCAAAAAACCTGGGAGAGAAGTCAAGGTCAGTGACATGACAACATGTTCTGTGTGGTGGCACAGAGCAGACAACAGAACCTCATTTCTCAACGTGATTTTGCATTTGAGAAGCTTTTTAAAAATTGACAGACAGTGACTCCCAAACCCGAAGAACACTCTTATTAAAAGGAAGCTGAAATCTATATAGTTTCTGAAAAATTCTCAGGAACCTTCTTGCAAGCAACAACAAACGCTAAAACCAGCATTTGTAACAGACATTATAACCTGTATTAAACCCGAAAACTGCTTTCTTAGAGCTCAGCAGTGCTGCCTGTAATGTCTGTAATCCAGGAGAGAGAATGCAGCAGTGAAAGAACAAGAAAGCAGCCTATAGCTGGACATCAAACAACTGCTATAAAGGCACAAAACTGTTTTTATTTCAAATCAAAGAGATACTTAACTAGGACAAAAGAAAAATAAATCAGAACAAAACAAAAAACACGGTGGGGCAAAAAAACAAACCCACAAAAAGCCCCCAGAGCACACGAGACACGCACCGAACATGCCACACCTGAACACTCAAAATTGAGATCGTAAAGACTTTCAGTTTTTTTCCTGTTTTATTGAATCCTGCATGAGAAGAGATAACGGAGATGGAGTGTGCTCTCACTTCAGCAATGGTGAGGCTACACTCATCTCAAGAGTAACAGCTCAAAGGAAGAACAGAGATGTACTAGGTAATGTGCTCAATCTAAAGCGCTTACATCTAGTTTTCCAGGCATTCATTTAAAAAACAATCCTGCACGAAAAGAACATCACTGATACAAAAGCAAAGAAAGAAGATACACTACAGTGCTCTAAAGCTCTCTTGCTGGCATAAACCAGAGCCAGGATGTTTTATCCACTGGCACAGTTCATCCTCCCTAAAACCTGTCCTGACACTCCAAGGTCACAAACCAAGTCTGCTGTGGGTGCAAATCTGACAGGAGACTTCATGCTGGGCAGCCCGGGGATGCTACGACTGACCACAGCCCTTCACCACGCAGGTGTAACTAAATTGCTTCCAGATTCCAGCTTGCTTCCCAGTCTGCTAGAGTATCTGTACCGACAGGGGTACACAGAATGCGGCTCTGCACAAACCAGTTGTCATATTAAATCCTTTTTTCTGTTACAAAAGACTCCCCTGGCTCCCAATAATGAAAAACTGACCGTAAATGCAGAATGGTTCTGAAGCAGCATAAACATTCATCAGAGATTAGCACTGCAAGTAATTAGAAGCAGAGTTGCAGCTTGTTATGAATGTGAAACAAGACCATGTAGTCAAAATGCAACAAAGTAACTCATGAATTAATTTTATACTGGTCACAGTAAATGATCAGTATAAAAAAGCATTAACTTTATTAAGTATACTTTAACCATGTTAGTAAGTGTCTAAAAAAAAATAAGTTGTAATGGCAATCTAGAGTTAATTTGTTTTGGGCTAATGTACAAGTCATATATGCACATGCTAATAATCTGCAGCCCCTTGGTAGACAGGATCAAGGAACTGAGCAGCTCATGAACCTCAAGACGTCTTCATTTTTCACACACACTAAGATATGGTGAAACAACAATATTCTTCTGCGTTAATTTAGCAATGACTTCTATAGACCACCTCAGCTAAGGATTTTAAAACAGTTCACAAACATAAAGCAATTCATTTCTTTATACTTGCCTAATATAGAACCTGTTACAGCTGTTTAAATGAGAAATAAAATCATCAACTTGTTCCAGCAAAGAAGTTGCACTCTTCTAAACAGCAAATTACACAAAGGTGATCCGCAAAGACAGCCATCCCTCCCCTTCAGTCTTCAGGGGAATACAGTCAACAACTACTGCAGAGTCCAACCACTGGACTGCGAATGAAAGCAAACAAAACAAAACAAAAACCTGCATCACTAAAAGCAGGCGGCTTCACTTACCTTTCTCTCCATCTGAAATAAGATCTCTTTCTCCCTTTTGAATAATTGTCAAATTCCCCATGGCTTGGCTGAGTCTTAATACACATCCATGATGATCGCTACTGTCTACGGGGTCTCTAAGCTACAACACAAGAATTCCACACACAGTACAGATTTTACTACTAGAACGACATATTCTAACACATGTGTGTATATGGGGGGGGAATAAAAAAAAAAGCAGTATCATCATCACTCATTCCAGGTGTTTGGTTTTTTTTTCTATACCCACTGAAGTACCAAAAAATGCATAATGGTCTTCTGTTTAAGAACATGCATTCTTGTGGCAATTATCCCATAGAATAAAACCCCAGAGAATGCTTCTCTCGCATATAAGAAACAGTCCAGAATGTTTAAGCCTGTATTAAATTGGGGGTTTTTTAAGACTAAAAGACTAAATTTGCACGTACTTCAGTATCAAAAAGGAAAACAGCTCACCATGGCTTCATACAGTCTACTAAACTCCATATAGTTTGGAGTAAGAATAGCTCGCTGGTAGCCTTGTATAAGAGAAGGTTGCTGGGAAATAAGCCACAGTCCATCCTGCAAAAAACAGTAAGAACAACATTTACTGAAGTGATTCTTAAATGTCAAATCACTGACTGAATCAAGAAAATACTTACAGCATCAATAATTATAGGAATTCCTTTCACTTTTGATTTTTCTATAATACCCTGCAAAAGAAACCACAGATAACTTTAAGATGTTTGCTGATTTAAACCTCCTAAGATCCAAAACAAATTCATAAAATAGATCTGATCATATAAGTTGTTTTTACAAAGAAAGATTGAAACAAACAAAACAAAAAAAAAAGATCTGTCATATTCTGCCAACTAATGTAACACACTCATAACAACTGGCAATTTGACAGCTACATTGTTCTCTCCCTAGTTCAGGTATAAGCAATATCAACAGGGTTTCCATAAACGATGCCCTGGTATTTGTATGCAAACAAAGCAATACTCTCCCCGCTGTAGGACTTAAGCAATGACAACAGAAGGCACACATGGTAAACACATACCTCCAATAAAAAAAAATAAAATTGCCATGATAAAAATCTACCAGTAAGGGTGAGACTAATTTTAGTTGCTTTTCTGATGACAGCCCCATCGCACTATTTAAGTACAAACATCCCGAGACAAGCAGTACATCAGACTTTTTATAACTTCCGCAGCAAAACTGAGGTGGTGATTCAGACACAGACCATTTGCAAAAGTGTTTTTTCAGTAAGCAGTAATGACTAGCTGTAACGACAAGTCTGCCCTCGTTCTCTCTCCTCACCAAGCAGAAGCAAAGACTGATACTCAACCTGTTTTAATGAGCAATGGCTGACAGTGAAATTTTTCAATGTTGGTCATTACCAACTCATCTGTGAAGCTGAAGAGTTTATCTTTTTCCCATGTAAGATAACAGAAGATGGTATCCATCCAAAAGTTTAATTATTTTTTAACATTATTAAGCTCTTCAGATTAGCTATCATATGGCACTGAGCTCCACAGGTTAGTAAGACATTACGTAAGGAATAAGGAAGCCGTTTTTAATTAATGTTCAGGGCACTGAATGCCCCTCTGTTTTTTATTGTGGTCAAAATAAACACCGACCACCATGCTTCTTGTAAATTATTAATTACAGAATATACATATCCTCACATATTCATTGCATCCGATTCCAATTTTTCTAATATCTTCTTTTTCAAAAACAGGCTACCAGAATTTAGCAGCGTGTTTCACCCCAACACTGCTTCTGTCTGTCTGGGCACTGTTTGCATGCTGGAAGCCCAAGACTGAAACACCACCCACTGCTCCGAGCCTGACAACTTGTCTCAACACCCAGCTGCACTGACATTAGGAGCTACTACAGAATAAAATCCTTCCACACACTTGCACGGGTCTTGACTTGGGCTCCGTGTCACAGCCTGCCAGGTGCCCACCCTCCTTGGGACCCCAAGTGAACACCCCAAGTCTTCTCTTACGTTCAGCTCCTTAAATAATTTTGAACCGATCACAAGTTTTACGCAACTCGTACTGTTGAGCTACTACTAAATCATTACAATTTAGAAGCAAGTGTATTTAACAGCTGCACAAGGATGGAATTTTAAAACGTACCTAAGAATTAGCTGTGGCATACCAAAAACCAAAAAGACTTACTTTCAAAGATTTTAAGAAAAATTTTTATTCATTAACATTAACCTGCACCAATGCACACAGCTCAGCTTTCCTTCAGCTGGTCTGCTTTGCCCCTGCTGTGTTACGTTCATTAACAATTATGTTTAATTTGAGTTGGTTACAATAAAATCAGGTCCTGGGGAATCTAACGACCAGGTTTATGTTTGGTTTTTTTTCCTGTATGAATGAATGTTATACATCCAACAGTCCAATTACTTTTGAACCATACTAAGCTCTTCTGATTAGGTATCATATGGCACTGAGCCCCAGAGGTTAGCAAGGTATTATGTAAGAACGAACTCAGATCCTCTCCCCAAATTTCTGGAGATACAAATATCGTTTACCGCAACCTCATTTTCTAGCTGCTTTTAATTAGAATATTTCTGTACATTACCAGCTTCACCAAACTCCTTCAGTACGCTTAAAATGAGTACGCTTAAAATGATTACTGCTCTACTTCCCACTAAGATGAATCACCAGTTTATTCTAGTATGTCAACTTTAGTATGCCAATGTTTCGTGACGCTTCATTTTTTAAAACCAGGAAAGATGTCCCCAGCAGATTCTATAACGAAATCTGATTTCAGAAATCCTTATACTTCCAAACTACTCTTAAATTTGTTATGAGCAATCCAGGAACTAATTTTGCTGAAGTTCTGCTCCCAAAACAGTCAAGATTTGGCTGTTGCTGTTATTGTCTGGCCCCTTTTCGTGTTTCCTCACAACTGTCATCTTGACTACTGGTTAGAATTTCTTTTTTCGTTCACATACATCTAAAACCAGGCTAAATTAAGAATCTTGAAGATCTATTGTCCAACAAAAGAATGTAAGTACACTGAAAGAAAAAGAAGGGAGAAGTTACAAAGCATAGAAGTATATGTACAGGTATAGAGCTTCTGAAAGGCTGGGTCACTGGTACACTCCAGAGAAATAAGGCATTTCTTCCTAATAATGCTTTGAGTTCCTACCTCTCCAGCACACATTCCACAATCCTGAGACTTCTGACCTCTGCTCTGAAGAGAAATTTCATCTCGCTAAATAAAACCTAATAGTCAAGTAACTTTTATTGTGTACTGAATCTCCTGAGGTATCAGTTTCTAATCTAACATACTGAGTGATCTTTGCTTTTTCCTTCTCTCCTTATAAAACAAATAATCAGGGGATACACAGTCCTTTGTTTTAGTTAGAAAGCTCATTTTTGATTTTAAAAAAAAAGAAACAAATAAACAAAAAAGAAGAAACTACACCAGTTATTTTCCTTTCCTTTTCTTTCCCTAAACTCAAGACAGAAACTGCTTGGGAGACAGACAAGGAACCTCAGAGAGGAAGTTCTGGGGCGGGAGGGGGTAATCTAGCAACTGCAATAAAGCATTAATAGATACAAGAAAACTCCTATTAAGGCAACCACCCATTTAAAGGACAAACATTTCACCGGAGAACCTCTGTTGCCTATCGACTGTGGACAGTTCCCATCTTGCCTGCTGCCGTGTAAAGGCCAAGCAGGTCCCCACCGGAGAAAAATTCATCCCTTTCAGCTTAGACGCCGTGTTTCGGGTGGGACGGATCACCAACAGACATACCTGTCTTCTCTCAGCTATCGCAGAGAAAGCAGAAATGCTTTATTGCTTTACTTTTAGACACCAAGAATCAGGTGAGATGAAGTTCACTTTTAAACACTTGATTGCTGCAGATACTGTATATGCATAAAAAAAATAGTAATTTTTGCATAAGAGTGTTTACAGCAATAACGGCACAGTCTCTCTGTATTTTGTTCCTGGAAGTAAAAACCTATCTTTGACTGAATTCGTATCTCCATATTTAGTATGGATTTTCCTGGTTAGTATTTGTAGCATACAGAAGAATCTTCACTGTTACCTGCACACTTAATACAGCTCAGACTAACTTTACTTTCACACCAAAATCTATTTAACAGTTCCTGATAGGACACTATGTATGACCATCTGCTCAGTTTTATCCCATGTAACAATTACATGAGAAAGGTTTTGGAAGAGAACACTGCCAATTAAAAATACTATGAAATGCTACTAAGACAAAACCTGAAATCCAAACACCAATCACACAAGTGAACAGCAATGTATATAGGTACCAATGATAAATCTGAGAAATCACCCCCTTCCCTTCAAATGGCATTTTGAGTATTAAGATTTTGGAGATTCTAGCTCTAAGATACATCTAGCAGACTATCTTCCTCTGCGCAGAACATATTCCATAACAGTTTTTTTGGCACAGATCAAGGCAAGAACACTTCCTCCACTTGATTCCTAAGCATTCAAGGACATCCAGGACTTGGCAATCTCAGCACTATCACAGAATGTCAGGGGCTGGAAGGGACCTCTAGAGACCATCTAGCTCAACCCCCCTGCCAGAGCAGGATCCCCTAGGGCAGCCACACAGTGACGCATCCAGGCGGGTTTTGAAAGTCTTCAGAGAAGGAGACTCCACAGCCTCTCTGGGCAGCCTGTGCCAGTGCTCTGTCACCCTCACTGTAAAGTTTCTCCTCATGTTGAGGTGGAACTTCCTGTGTTTTAGCTTGTACCCATTATTCATGAAGCAGAGAGGACAGTGAGGAAGAGGAGATAGTGACACGCTGCTGTTGTCCGACCTCATGACTTACAGCCACACCGGTCAGCTAAGATATCACAGATGGCAAATCAGATCTGTCCTCTGTGATATCCATAGCCAGACTCGAATTTCAGTCTCCTGGCTCTCATGGAGAGACCTAATAATGGGGGCTTGGACAGTTTCTTGTTAAGAGATATTCTGCTTTGCATCAGTTGGCTTAAATACTTGGTGACTTTCTTAAAAGTGATTCTACAGCAGATATTTGGATGCGGAAAGGGAAATGTGTTCCAGCCCCCTGTGATTAAAATTGGTAACGATGAACTGCACCGCAAGACTGCAGGGCTCAGGCTAAAACAAATCTGTAACAAAAGTTTCCTCTCCTAGTAATTGAAGAGCAAACTTTAAGTTTCTACCCTAATTAAGCCAAAGAGGAAATGACCTGGGATTCACACATCCCATAAAGGTTCTGTATGGAACATCCTCCCACACAGCCATGATTTATGAGCAGCACCAAATACCTGACATTTAGCAATGCCCAAAATAATATTTCAGTGACTGCCAGCTTTGGCGGAAGTGGCTGAGGGAAGGAGAGCCAGAGGGGGTAAAATTAACCTGAATCCACTCCCACTCTGCTCTTGAAATACATGATTTCCTGAAAAATCTTTTTTCTTCAACTGAGTATCGTGGACTTGTACGCAAGCAATCTAATCAGCAAGAACTGAAAGCTGTGTCACAGTAGAAACTAGTGCTCTGTCTGGGCAAAAGTGACCCTTTACTGTAGTTAGAAACATTTACAAAGTAAGGGCAAAGAATTTATGTGTTTTAATTATTTTTTTTATTATAATGGAAGTTATTTCTTGATATGCATCACATTCATCTTAGTAGAAATTTGTGTTTGCTGTCCAAACTTTCACATGGGAAACTTAAAACAGATTTGCAAAGCCAAATTCCAATGTTTTTTGAAACAAACCAAACCACCTCTCCAACACAGTGAAACCAGAACAACAGGCATATGAAGCCAGGATCACTCAAACTGGAAAGGACCACAGGAGTTTGAAGCTTAGAACAAACAAATGGACACGCTGAAAGAAGGCACAGTAATGCAGAAAAAGCATGACACAATTTATTTATTTGATAGCCTGCAGCCGTGCTATCGAACACAAGATTCACCTACACTGCAATACCATGGACATCCAGGATTCTTTCACACTTCAACAATTATTATGGAAAAAGAGAACAGGCCAAGACGAGCCAGTGCAAGATGCTGGCTGCAAAAAAGAGCTGGGAGGGAAATGGGGGAACACGTGAGGGAGGAATAAAGCGCTACGGGCCTCCTAGGTACAATTGAACGGTATCTAATCAGCCATGGAAGCCTTCACAGAGCAGCCACCCTGAGGCACCAGGAGCTGAGAAGCGAGTGGCGCGCTCACAGTGAGCGCCCACAGGCTCCCGCAGAACTCTGCAGTCAGCCAGGGCCTCTCCATCCAAGTCCACCAGCAAGAGCAACAACAACAGATCCTGTTCACTATCTGCACCCAAGAGCCATACATACAACCTGGTTCTCCACAGCTCCCTGGAAAAGACAATTATGTACAGTAGTGTCCACACCTGACTCAGATATACTTTTCAGCTTTTTTTAATTAGATGTGGCTTGGCAGCAGACTGCCTGCAATGACTTTTAATATATTATTAGTTGTATCGCTGGTTTTGTTCTTCCTGATGAACTGGTTTAGCTACCCAGTAATTTTGGCATTCAGCGTTTGCAAAGGGAAGAATCAGGAAATTGGAGCCGGTGATTTTAATAAAAGATTGCATTTTAATGAAATAAACAGAAAACCACAACAGCAACATATAAAAAGCAACATCTATCCCACAACAGTAATTAATTTTCACTAAGGATGCATCACACTGTCATCTTTTTAACCTTTTGAAGGGAAGATACTGCAGGCAGTTTCCTTTACTGACACCAGCAACAAACACTGCATTCCCTAGGTCCCTTCAAGAGCCGTGTCTTGGACTATTCTTGGCAAAATTCCTTACACAGGTACCCAGAAAGAAGTTCAAGCTTCAGTACGCCATACTTATGGATAGGACTGGCCACGATGGCATTCAAACATTTCAGGAAGCAGTACAGCCTTGCCTTCAGCCCACCTAAAATGCACTCTACTGCAACCTGCAAATGCCAAGTTTGTAAATACATACTCAGATTTGGTAAAGACATGCAGACGTGCATAACCTGGCACTGGTTACATCTCATATGACCTTCAATAGTCAAAAAGGAGCAGCAGCCCCTTTTACAAAGAACCCTCTCCTGAAAGCCAGGATCAGCAACTGCCATTGAAACGCCACCTACAATTGCTTGTACTTCCCACATGGATGCTGTCCTCATCCAACAATCCCGAATCCACGGTTTTGTCTGGAACAAAGATATAAAAGGGAAGAAACAACCAAAACTTCCCTGTAAATGCTGCAGCTGGAAGCGTCTCTGCACACTTCTCTCTCCAAGGTGCCCAGGACTAACAAGTTAAGTTGCCCCCGACACACTGCAAATCAATTCCTACAGCCAGGCACTGAAAGCCATAGGAAGTGTTTCTGCATTCCTTGCTTCAAGTCTGGATAAACGCAGAGTTAGCAGGGACTCAGCTGCAGTAGAGATCAGGATGCAACTCTGTGGCGGAGATGCTTGGTACATGGGCCGGGCAAGCAGGAGTTTGTAATCTCGCACAGCTAGAGGTAGGCAAATATTCCAAGCACACGCTGTGCTCAAGGCTACAGTCAGTGCTGGCAGGGAAGAGAACCTGCCCTAAATATATTCTATTGGATACGGGAGGTTTTGAAAAAAAAAAAATTAGTTAAAAATCTGCTGTTCGAGATTCTTCACATTAGAGTCATACTTTCAGTAACTGGTTTTGTGTTTGTTTTTTGTTTATTTACTTGGTGGTGGAAACACAAAGTTAACTCTGAAACTTGCTTTCATTGTTTCCCACAAATTGATCCAAGAACTCATCCTCCTTTCAAATCTCAGCAACATCAATCAAAATCTCTCTTTGTGAACCAGATTTCTATAAATCACATTTAACTAGCCTAATTGCCCAGGTTTTACTTAATGTATTCCTGTATGCATAACTATCACTAGCTCATTACTCACTCCACTAAGCTCTCAAACCTCACATAAGAAATGACCACCACTCCTACTGCTTGATTGAAGAGTCAGGTAACAGAGACGAATATCCTTTCTTTGAAATGAATAGCTTCTTTATCTCATAGTTTATGCTTCATTCAATTTAACCCTCTCTTCTAACTGTAGTACTACAGGCCAAGCCCTATTTTCTGAAACAGATTTTCAGGTGCACAGGAAAATACTTCATCTAAGCCAGGCAGAGGGCAATAAGGACTCTAAGGAGTGCCCCACTACATCAAACTCATTAAGTGCTTTGGAAAATGTTAAAAGCTGTTGTTACAACTAACAAAGCTGAAGATGCTGTAGATGGCAGCTAATCTGTTCAACATCAAAAAAAAGAAAATACGAGAATGATTCACTTGTAGATTCCCTCTTTGAATTACAAGTAGATCACCTGCTGTCAAACTTGGAGGAAAACTGCAGCTAACAGTTTATTAAGATCTGCTTCAATCATGTGCTAAATTCTTAAAAGGGGCATAAATGGAAAGCAACGCTTGAACATAAGGAACACAAGAAAGCAAAGCAAAAGCCTCTTTAATACTGTCCTAGTTATGCAAAAAACCCAAGCACTCCCTTTTAGCCATCCTCCTCAAATTCACGATCAACCAGATACCACTTGAGAAGCTGCATTTACACGCTCCATTCCCTTAACACATCCAAATTCAGTTCAAGTGATAATCTTGTTCACTCCAATCCAAAGTAAAAAAAAATAAAAATCTAAGTTAAAAAGATAAAGGCATTAAGTATTTGCATGCTGTCTCATCCACCGAACATTTGCACTCACAAAGGAAATTCTACAAGGTTTCCAATTTATGGTTATATTAATGTTAATTTTGGCTTAAGTTATTCATGGTCAGCTCCTGCATTTTGTCAAAATAAATAAACATAAACTTAAAATGAACTGTGGAATTTATCACTGTCAATTTGTTTTTAGGGTTTTCAGCTGAGTGATGCTCTGAAAGAACTCAAAAAGTATCCAATTCCAGCATTTTGCTAACAAATGCTTTTAAGTATCAAAATCAAGTTAAACAACAATATAAGCTTACACACAGAAAGCAAATAAACATCCCACTTCACTGTGAATGACTTTCATCAAGATCCATTACACATATTAGAAAATTACTTCTGCTTGCAAGCTGCATAAACCTGTATTTAAGGTCCTGTTAGTGTATTTTCAAACACTGCTTTCCTAATCAAGACATTTGGGATGGAGCCACAGAATACTAATAATTCTCAGCACAAGCAGTAACAGTTCTTAGCACAACCAAGAGGATCTCTCTGCCTTGAGCTGGAGTTCCCAGGACTTACCCACAGCAGTACTACCACCACCACAGAGAAACAACTGCATCCTACCCCAATGACTGCCTCATCTTAGGGGAAGACGTCCACAAGTTCTCAATGGGCTGGTTGAAAGCAACGAGGCTTGGCTAGTCAGCGAGTAGTTCTGCACTGGATACTACTTGTGGTACATGCGTTAATATTGGGGATCGGCTGAGGACTGAGAGAAATACAATTTACATGCACATCCTCACAGGAGGTGCGCATACATGTCCTGTGGCTTTTGCCTCTGCAGTGTCCGAGGCACAAAATCCCACCTACCTCATCTCCTCCAGCCGAGGGCTGAGAACAGAAAGCACCATGTCCTCACTGCTACTTCAGTTCCCTTCCCTACGAACTGCGGAACCCCCACAACAAGAACCTCCAGAGGGTATAAACAGGAAGCAAACATATGTGACACACCAAAGAATTAACTTTCTGGTAAATAATTCTTCTGCTAACCTGAGTTCACATGAGCAGCGACTCCAAACAGTATCACATTCTGTTGTTTCTACTTGCACACAGTGGTAGGTCCCACAGACAACACAGCTAACCAATCAACAGCAGAACTAGCCTGGGACACTTCTCAGGTATCTTCCGATTTGTACAAATGGAACCCAGGGGTTCCAGGTATCAAGACGAAAACAGTTCTGGACAGCAGCAGAAGTAGCTTTAACAGACTGCGACGGCAACAAAAGGTGGCTCTGTATTTGGTAGTCCTCTTCCTCTTGTAAAAACTAGTGCAGATGGTGCACTGGAGCACCTGGTCCTGTTCTCACAGTTTATAAAGGCTGTGAATTGTTGTCTAAATCCTCAAGGCATGAGGCTTCAAAGGAGGAAATTAATCCAACTGATCAAAAACAAACACAGAAAGGCTGATACCTCAGTTGAGGTGGAACTCAGAATTCATCTGAAAGCAAAAATGTCAAATGGGTTCTCTCTGGGCACACTCAATAGAAGTGATCGATGACAATGGCCCAAATCTCGCCTATCCTTTGCCAGACATTAACTACAGCCAAGACATTTCAACACAACTTTAAGATTATGTCACTAGCGACGAGAAATGAAATTTCTGAAATTTAGATCTCAACAGATAGCAGAGATCTTCAAGAGCAAATGACTGGCTAATTGTAGCATTGCAGGGTGAGGGGGGTGGGGGAAAAGAAAACAGCAACGGGCAGAAACGGCAGTTAGGGAGGGCCTCAGCCAAAAGAAGAACCCAGGCTGGTGGTATTCAGGACATTTTCTTGGAACTAAAACAAAGACCGAGAATTAAGCAAGAGGAACAAGTATGTGGTTTGAGAAGCGAGTCAATTTTAGCATGTAATCTGAGTTACACAGAGCCACTCTCGCTATTAATCATTACCTCTCTTACAGGAGGGAAGCAAGCATGCTCTGCTGAGAACAGCAATGTAACTTTGCTGCTGCAAAACAAACCACAGCAGGACTGGAGGGGCAGAGTTTCGGGTTTGCTGCTACCACTGCAGGGAGAGAGGCAAGCAACCCAGCGACACACAAAGACAATTCCAACGTTAAGTATAGCTAGAGTTTAGGACAGGGTTCTACGTAGGGATATGTGTTTCTCTACCCAATCCTGACAGTAACTACTGTGCTACCAACAATCTTGTATCAGTCCCTTTGACCACAAAGTCAGTAACATACCCGTTAAAGATTCAAACTCAGAAGCAGAAAACTTGACCGGAACATCATACTCCTGCCAGAAGGAACAGAGGAAAGGAGATGGCAAGAAGCTGGAACCTGATAAAGGACATCGCTAAGCCTGTAGCTGCTTAACTACTGGGCAGCAGCAGAACGCCCTGGAGCATTAGGCAGAACCGTCTCCTCTCCCAGAGGGCTATGCAAGGAATGTAATATTCTTCCCAAAGTCATCTCAGGAGCTGCATTCATCACAGCATCATGGAATGTGTTGGGCTGGAAGGGACTTTTAAAGGTCATCTAGTCCAACCTCCTGCAGTGAGCAGGGACATCTTTAACTAGATCAGGTTGCTCAGAGCCCTGTCAAGCCCGACCTTGAATGCATGCAGGGATGGTGCTTCCACTACTGCTCTGAGAAACCTCTTCCAGTGTTTCACCGCCCTCAGAGTAAAGAACTTCTTCCTGCGGGAAAGGAACTTGATTCTCTTACAAACCCGAGGAACAGCTCTTGATAATACAGGCAGGAATTCCCCTCCTTCCAAGCCTCAGGCAACAAAAAAAAAAAATCAGATCAGAGTAAGACCAGAAGTGCAAACATCCCTGGAAACAATGAAGAATGCTGGGGTGGGTAGATATGGTAAGAATATAATACCTTTGAAAACACGCTACTCCTAAGCATTGATAGAGGACAGTTGTAGGGACCTTGGCCTTGCTTCCACATGGCAGCTAAACTCTTTCTCAACACAGTCTAAACCGCCAGCAGCAGCACACCAACTGTGGTGAACTTGGCGAGGAACGGTACCGTCATCTCTGGCCAGAAACAATTGTGGACACTGAAGGGAAAAAACAGATGGCTTGATGTTGCCTATGATGAAGTTGGCTGCAGCAGCCAAGTTCCATGCCAGATGCGGTAATCGTATTTCAGAAACCTGAAGTAGAATGGTGAGTAGAGATGCTTCAATCTGCGCATTCCAGAGCTAAGAAGTGGAGGAGAAACGTGGCTTTGTTCTTTTCTCTTGGAAAGAAAAAGCTCAGACTGTTTATTTGCTCCAGAGCTGGACGGTCTAACCAGGCCAAGATTAGGACTGCCACATCTGTATGGGATCCAGCTGCACAGCTATTGGGACACAACAAATGCCTTCTTTAGATTTTTTTTTTTTCTGAAGCCGCAATTCCTGGCCATGCAAACCCACGGCTAAAAAGCTCTGAAAGAGCCTCAGCTCTCACCCAGGCAACCAAGGAACCACATGTGACGGTTTTGGCACAGACCCACACAAGTGGCATATGAGAGAGGGATATAACTTGTAGAGTGGCTTTTTCTAACAGGACTTGTACATGGAATTACAGCCAAAACCAGATAATCACAGGAAGCCAGTAAGTACGTACTCAAAGGATATCACTATGCTCTCAAGGGAAACTAAAATAAAATAAAATAAATAATCAAAAGAAGTTGATCACAAGGTGCTTCTTTTCCATCAAGCTGTTGAAAGGAGCTGAAATGCCAGTGTACACACTGAAGGCACTAGGCATGAGGAAGGCAGGTGACACAGTAAAGATGCTGAGGAAGCAAAGCGTTCTTTGCTCTGGAGAGAGAAGATGCACCACCGACCCAACAAGCAGTCGGGCTACTCCACAATGAAGCACTGTCCACAGGCTGTGTACCAGAAATCGCAGGTCACTGCGTTAGCATCTTAACTTCTGAGTGCAGAGGAGAGAGAAGTAGCCCAAACACATGACTGTTTGGACAAGCGCATTCCTTGGCCATGTGCTGGCATGACACTGACAAGAACCGACACAAGATCAGCATCAGAGAGGTGACAGACCACTGCGCCTCAGCACTTTAACGGGGCAGGAGCGGGAAGAGGGGAAGCGCTCCCCCATCACCGCTGCCACTCTGATACAAAATCCCAGCCAGAAAGCAGACACTGATCTACATCTCGGCCCTGTATTCATATGACAGTATGCTGAGGTTAGCTTAAAGGGAAAACAGAAAATTATATACCAAGCCAGTCTTCTCTAAAAGTTTAAAATAACAATGCTATCTATCATCACTTGCTTTTTAACCCTGAAGGTGAAGCTTAAAATTCACTGTCAAAGCAAGAGAGAGACTCAGCCTTTCCTCAGCAGGGAGGAACACCAGTCTTCCTCAAACAAGAAACCAGGGTTCACTTGTCCCCAATTACAAGTTAAACCAACAACACTGGGTAACTAATGAACACTTGCATAATTACGGTGAAGACAAAGAACTTCAGCTTTAATGCGACCTGAAATTAATAAGGTCAGATCCACAGCTCATAGGAAAGTGGCAGCCTGAGATCTTAGCATGAAGTTACTTCTAAATGCCTTGTCTTCATTGGCTGAGTTTGTTTCTTTAGGCTCACACAGGACAGCCAGGCTGAAGCAGAAGTATGCTTGTAATTCACTAAGAAAGCAAAATTATTTTTAGCAATCACGGAAAAAAAAAAAAAAGAAAAAAACCAACCACCCAAACCCCAATCATTAAGGAATCTTCCACATACTTCTGTAAGGCAGAAAAGTACATTGACAGATGTTTATAAAATCCAGATGGAATTCTGATATAAAAGAAGCTTATGTTAGATATCTCAGATATTCTAAATTAATTCCTATTTTCTTTTTTTAAAAGTTGTTTTCCTTTAAAAAGAAAACTTACAAAAAATTAAACAAGAAAAAAAGAAAAAATATTGAATCATTGCCCCAAATCCTTTTTTGTAAAAAGAATTCTGAAAAATGTTTTCCTAAAAGAATAAAACCTGTGCTAAGATTTTTGATTCAGACATAATTTAAATTTCTTGATAAACTGTAATAAACTTCTTTTTTCCCTTCTTTCTGAATCCATGCTCTTTATTAGTCTTCCTCCTCTGTATCATAAGCCAAACATTTCCTGGAAGCAGAAGGAGAGTTAAAGAAGCAAAGGGCTCCAATAGCAACCTTCTCTAACAAAAGCATAGCAAACTCACTCTTTCTAGGTCTCAAAGTATTCTAATCCACTTGGATGGTGTAGTCTCTAGTCTCTTGTCTCTTGTTTTGCAGTTTCACTGTGTAACTGTCAACATTTCTGTAAATTTATGAATTCCACCTGTTAGCATCACTGATTAATTCAGTAATACTTCTCAGGAAAAAAAATTAATTATACAAAATTAGATTGGCATTGGGCTGAAAGATATACTATGAACTTACAAAGATGTGTTGACAGTAATACAAGACATCATCTAGAAGGCAGTGTAAGTACACATAGTTCTGTACTCTAAATAATATAAGTTCCTGTCTTTAGCTCTCCACTAAGGCTTGACAGAAAACAGGATTACTTCTTTATCCTAAGTAGAAATCTGCAACATTTTGTAACTAAGAGCATTATTTCTTATTGCAAGTGGACACAGTCCCTGTTCTTTGATACTTCTCCTGATACAAGTTTGTCAAATACAGTTCCAAAAATCAGGAATGCAGTACAGGTGCTTTACGCCTGAAAAAACACAGAGCCCTTTATCTAGAGATACCAACACTTATTTCTTAATTATCAACTTTCACAATCAAAACAAAAGCAAATCGAAAAAACTACACAACTGCCTAGAATTCAGAGTGATGCTTACAGTTCAGTGATGACTGTGACTAACACCTTTAATTTGTTATCCAGTAACTCTATCACAAAAACATTTATGTAATCATGTAGAAGACAGGAAATTGGTTAATAAAATTCAACATAAAGATGTAGGACAAAATACCAGTGTACACATTACCTTAGCATTCTCAAGTAGAACTTCATCTCTACCTAAGCCAGGTCCTATGACAACTGAGTGCAGTCGTGGTAACCACTTTTCCACCTCATGGACAGCATTGGGACTATCACTAAAGGAAATTGGAAAAAAAAAAAAAAAAAGACAAGTTTAAAAATGTTTCATTTTAGTATTCTGACAATCTGTGCTGCAGATACAAGATAGAGGTATTTGTCCTGTCTTGAACGTCAGGTAATTTTATGCTCCAAGCTACCAAAAATCTGTGACCCAGGAAATATGGAATGGTCATCCAAACAGCTAAAATGAAACATTTCTCTCGACTCATTCCTTTGGGGATACCACATAAAAATGAGGAGGTAATTGCAAGTATCTACTATGGTTGTTACACAGTAAAAAAATAAAACTCAGGCAAGAAATGAACAATCTTACCGTCTGTCACAATTCCCTACTTAATGATTTTTTGCAAAGATTACCCCTTGGAGAGAGATCCACCACCTCACAGGTATATACTGGGGTTTGCTGGAAACCATGCAATTATTTATCAGCCCGCATGGCAAAATGATAAATCTACTCATATGCTTTTTTGTCAGTTGCTTCATAAGCGTTTGTTCCAACTGAATTACAGCCTAACTGTCCTCCTTCCCCAAGAGGCAACAGGAGAATCAAGCTATTCAGTATGAGTATTATCTGCCTGCAACACTTAACGATTTCTGTAGCATTCAGATTTTGGCTACGTTGGAAAAAACTATGAGAAAATCCACTGCCAAATATAGCTGCCACAACACAGCATTCAGCCACGGACCAGAACTGTTTATTTTGTTCTGATCAGTTTTGTTGTGTAAATAGGTCAGAATATTTTGAAAGCACTGCCCAACAGCGTCAGTTAATCCTTACTGACGGTGCCGAGGGAAAATTGAGCCTTCCTCCCCACCTCTGACATAAGTGGTGACATAAACAAACGTTTTAACTGAAGTACGAGGGAATAAAGCTTCCTATAGGTTAAGCAAGGAGCTGAGATTTGATAGTACTACTTGGGAGTATTTTGAGTACTTCAACAAAGCTCTATTATTACAGGCGAAAGCCCTCGTGCATTTTTCATAACCAACAGCTGCACCGATGGGACGTGCCACTTGGGAAACGAGCGTTCCAGCTAGCGTCTGGCAGAATCAGCAAATTCCATGACGATTTCTGCAAGTGCCAGGCAGGAGCCCAAAGCTCTCGCAGCTGCACTGAGCGCGGCAGCC